>NW_020837950.1:8510158-8610781 GCF_003676395.1 Aethalodelphis obliquidens | reverse complement strand
GAAAATATTTGCAAATGAAACAACAGACAAAGGATTAATCTCCAAAATATACAAACAGCTCATGGAGCTCAATATCAAAAAAAAATCGAATTAAAGAATGGGTGGAAGACCTAAATAGACATTTCACCAAGGAAGACATACAGATGGCCAAGAGGCACAAGAAAAGATGCTCAACATCACTAATTTTTAGAGAAATGCAAATCAAAACTACAATGAGTATCACCTCACCCCAGTATGGATGGCTATTATCAAAAATCTAGAAACAATAAATGCTGGAAAGGGTGTGGTAAAAAGGTAACCCTCCTGCACTGTTGGTGGGAATGTAAATTGATACAACCACTATGGAAAACAGTATGGAGGTTCCTTAAAACTCTAAAAATAGAACTACCATATGACCCAGCAATCCCACTACTGGGCATGTACCCTGAGCAAACCATAACTCAAATTCAAAGAGTCATGTACCACAATGTTCATTTCAGCACTATTTACAATAGCCAGGACATGGAACCAACCTAAATTGTCCATCAAGATGAATGGATAAAGAAGATGTGTCACATATATACAAAGAAATATTAGTCATAAAAAGAAACGAAATTGAGTTTTTTGTAGTGAGGTGGATGGACCTAGAGTCTGTCATACAGAGTGAACTAAGTCAGAAAGAGAAAAACAAATACCGTATGCTAACACATATATATGGAATCTAAAAAAAAAAAAAAAAAAAGGTTCTGATGAACCTAGGGGCAGGACAGGAATAAAGAGGTAGACATAGAGAATGTCCCTCCCTTGAGGTGGGAAGGGGGGCACGGGAGAGGGAGGCTGAAGTGAGAGTAGCATCGACATATATACACTACCAAATGTAAAATAGCTAGTGGGAAGCAGCAGCATAGCACAGAGAGATCAGCCTGGTGCTTTGCGATGACCTAGAGGGGTGGAATAGGGAGGGTGGGAGGGAGACGCAAGAGGGAGGGGATATGGGGACATATGTATGCCTATGGCTGATTTGCTTTGCTGTACAACAGAAACTAACATGGTATTCTGAAGCAATTATACGCCAATAAAGATATATTAAAAATAAATAAATAAATAAAATGTTTGAGATGAGCAATGGTCAGAGGAAGCGTACTACAGCTGACCAAGCAGAAAGGACTTTGGACATCTCTGCGTCTGCTCTGTGATCCCATTGTCCAATTCTTCTCTCATGAGGAAAGAATTTAACCTTCAGGAAGGATGGTCTGGAAATTTTCTCTGCATCATATCAGTGATTTCACCAGATGCAGTCTTGTCTCCCTTACTTGCTCAACAGCAGGATATACAGTTTTCCGTGTATCTGAAGGCTCCAAGGAGGGTCCTGAATACTCTCAATGTAAATAAAGAGTAGACAGGGATGGCCCCCTCCTTCTGGGTGGGGAGAGCTTCCCCAAGATGCTCTCATCGGTGATCTCATTTGCATGGCTGCCTCCTGCCTCTTAGGGGAAGTACCTGAAGGCCTCCTGGGCTGTCAGGGAGGGCATTTGATCACAAATGCTCTGGTGACTTGAGAGATTGAACTGTTTGTATACTTACTAGCTAATGGCACATTATGTTCTACATAGTGCCTGTTCAGATCTTGCCTATTTTTTGACTGGTTTGTGTTTTTCAGAAAGTATCTCTTGAACCAGGATCGGAAAACTACAGCCTGCTGACTGGCTGCCTATTTTTGTAAATAATGTTGAATCAAAAGATGCCTGTTAAGAACCCTCCTACACCGTTGGTGGGAATGTAAATTGGTGCAGCCACTATGGAAAACAGTATGGAGGTTCCTTAAACAACTAAAAATGGAGTTGCCATATGATCCAGCAATCCCATTCCTGGGCATATATCCGGACAAAACTATAATTCAAAAAGACACATGCATCCCAATGTTCATAGCAGCACTATTCACAATAGCTAAGATATGGGAACAACCTAAATGTCCACTGACAGATGAATGGATAAAGAAGATGTGGTATATATATACAGTGGAATATTACTCAACCATAAAAAGAATGAAATAATGCCATTTGCAGCAACATAGACAGGCCTCAAGATTTTCATACTATATGAAGTAAGCCAGACAGAGAAAGACAAATACCATATGATATCACTAATATGTGGAATCTAAAATCTGACACAATGAACTTATCTACGAAACAGAAACAGACTCACAGACAAAGAGAACAGACTTGTGTTTGCCAAGGGGTAGGGCATGTGGGGGAGGGATGGATTGGGAGTTTGGGATTAGCAGATGCAAACTATTTTATATAGAGTAGATAAACAACAAAATCCTACTGTATAGCACAGGGAACTATATTCAATATGCTGTGATAAACCATGATGAAAAAGAATATGAAAAAGAATATATATATATATATATATATATAACTGAATCACTTTGCTGTACAGTAGAAATTAACACATTGTAAATCAGCTATACTTCAATACTATACTACAATACAATACAATACAATACTACTTCAATACTATACTACAATATAATACTATACTACAATACAATATTACTATAATTCAATCAGCTATAATTGTATATACTTCAATATACAATAAAATAAATTTTTAAAAAAAGAAAAAAAGACACAGTGACTCTTACAGTAGACATTAAAGTCACATGTCCTCAGTTCCCTCTGAACCCATCCCAAATTCTATGGTCCTGTACTATGTTTATTCCTTTGTAAACCTATAACTCTTCCCTTATCTCTCCTTTTTCTTTCTCACCTGACAAAATTCCAACCCTAGTTAAAGCCAGGATCTCATTTCTATTTAGCCAAAAGTTGCTGTATAGAAATATACAGAAGTTTTGACTGAAAATAATACTAATATAAAATATTACTGTTCTTTGCTTAAGATTTTATTTTCTCACAATCTATTACTACTATTTATACAATCTCATTCTTAACCCTCCACCACTTCCTGTTCTCCTGAATCTCAGATAACATATTCTATATTCTCTGGCTCATCTTACTCAAACCCTCTTCAACACTTGACACAGATGATAATCCCTCATTTAAATACTTTCTTCTCTGGAATTCCAGGATAACACATTCTTATGGAGTCCCTTCATTTTTTCCATGAGGTTCCTTCTTACACATGGCTTTTACTGTTGGCTTTTTGTCCCTACTAATCCTCTAAATATTATGATAACCAGGATATTATATTTGATGTTCTACCTTTTTCTTTTCATCTGCATTCTATTTTATTTTCTGCATTCTTAATTAGTTTATCCAGTTCAGCAACTTCAAATATGATTCTAAGGTTATATTTCCATTCTAGCCTTTCTCCTGAGCCTTGAGCTCCTGAAACATATATATTATAATTATATATTACAATTATTTATTTTAATGCTCCATGTTATTGATTAATAATCATCTCTGATTAAACATGATGGTTACAGAAGTTTTAATCTTTTTCTCATTGCAAGAATTCTCACTTAAGTCTTCTGTGACTCAGTAAATGATACCATGATTCAGTCAGTTGATTTATCTCTTTTTAATTTTTATTGGAGTAGAGTTGCTTTACAATGTTGTGCTTGTTTCTAATGTACAATGATGTGAATCAGCTATATGTATACATATATGCCCTCAGTTGATTTATCTTTGATTTTTATACTTTTCTCACAAAATTTTTCTATTTTTTCCAGTATATTAGCAAGTCATACTATTTATATCTTCAAAATGTATTCATTTCTCAAAATTTCAGTTACTAATTTTATAGTTCAAGTCACCATCCTTTCTAACATCTAACATAAAAATAGCCTAACACTTGATCTTGCTACCATTATTGTCTCTTCAAATGTGAGCCAGCATGATTGTTCTAAAATATAAATCAGAGCTTGACAGTTTCACCGAACACCCTCAAAAGTTTTCCTATTACTCTTAAAATAAAATCCAGCTCCTTAAAAATGGCCAGAATTTTACCCATCCTCTGATATAGGTTCTCTAAATTCTTCCTCCTTTCTTCCCATCTGTCATTATGCATTAGCAACTTTAGCTTTTTTTTTTTTTTTTCACTCTCCTTAATCATGAAAAGCATGTTGCCATCTCGGGGTCCATGAATTTGCATTTCCTGCTTCTCAAACTCTTTCTGCAAGGCTGCTTCCATTTCCTAGCCCAGGTCTCAATTCAAATGATTCCTCCTCATACAGCCTTCTCTGGCTACCTACTCTGAGCCTCACTGTGAGCATCTTATTGAATCCTCTTCATAACACTCATTAATATCTGCCATTATCTTAAACATGTATTTGTTTTTGCATCCACTAACTGTCTCTCACTCTATACTATAAACTTCTTGTGAAAATTCTTACTTCTTCTTACTATCCTAGCAACTAGGACAGAGTCTAGCACATAAAAGGCAATCTAGATAAGATTTTGGTCACTTTCTGATTGCAGAAGAAAGAGCTTTATTATAAGTTTGTCTGCCAGAGAGAGAGAGGAGGATATATATATTGATATTAAATATCAGGTAGAGGCTATGCTACTAACTCTTTCCTCTTCCAAAAAAAAGAGGGGTTGACTAAGTGGCTATAATCAGTATCCCATTAAGATTTCACATTTGATCATTTTCCCATAATCATTTTAAAGTCCATCCCATTGTTAAGTGGTGATTTAGAAGTACCTCTCCAGGAATTTCTAGAAAACCTTTACCTATGAAGAGATATACATTCAACTTTAGAATCCAACAGATAGTTATAGAGTGTTTGGTATGCACCAGGAACTGTGTCAAGCGTAATGGTCATGAAATACAAGTTTCCTATCTTCACAGAGTGATGTTAGTCAGATAAGTATACTGTAAAAGTCTGGTGTCATGGAATCCAAGGAAATAAAGTATTTGAAGAATGAGAAAAATGGAAAACTATATATTCAGTGCAGCTTGAGTAAGATAAGTATTGAAATGTGAATACCGAATTCAATGGCTGGGAAAATTATTAGTCACCTTAATAGGAATAGATTTGGTAGAGATGTGAAGGAAAGGAGTGTGCAATTCTTATTATACTAGGGTTAGAATGAGTACAGCTTTGAAAAAATAGTAGATATAAGCATAGATCTAAGGTAGAAAACCATTTTTGTTTTATTTCAAACAAGGAGAGAAGTTAAGAATGCAAATACTGCTGGAATGAGCTAGTCGAGAGAGAATTGAAGATAAAATAGAGAAATGAGAAATGTTTTAAGTATCAGTGCCTTAAGAAGGGAAAAAGATATGGCAATTTAAAACAAACATTGAAAGGAGCTCCAAGTATAAGGAGATTCTGGCTGTGAATTTACTTAATTTTGTAGGTTCGGGATAAGAAGAGAAAGAAATTTATAAGTGATGGTTTGCATTTTTTTCCCTAGGAAGTATTAAAAAAAAATCTGCTCAGTAGAGAGGGAATCTGAGGTTTGGAAAGGATGGAGAATATTTAAAGTAAACACTGGAAATAGGAGAAGGTTTGAGACACAGAAAAGAATTGCTGAATGATATGGAACAGTGCTGTGAAATAGAACTTTCTGCAGTAATGAAAACTTTCTATACCTTTGCCGTACAAAACTATAACCACTATAAAACATGAGGTCACTGAGCATTTGAAGTGTGTCCAGTGCAACTGAGAAACTAATTTTTAATTGTATTTCAATTCAATAAATTTAGATAGCCACATGTGGTTAGTGGTTATCATACTAGATAGACGGGTATGAAGGATGTAGTTGGAGACTATAACCATGAATCCACATAGGTAGGGAAGTTTTTTCTGGCAATTTTAATCTAAGGTAAAACAGGAAAGGGTTAGGGTTAGTGTATATATATATATATGCTTTTTAAAAGTATGCTATTTGTCTAACCATTATACAACTTTAAGTCAATATCATGTAACCATGATGATATTATTTAACTTTGAATTGATCACAGACTCCTGAATCAGGAGCTACACTACAATTAATTCAGTCTGTTCGTAATGAAACTTTTCAAGTTAATTTAGCAGTTTTAAACACCAGACCCCACCATGTACTGTTAACTGTTTTAACTGTTTCTTACTCCCAACTGCTTAATTCCTACACCTACAAAAGTCTAGCTCTCCAAGCCCTAAGGAAATCTGAGGAATATACATTAATTCCTTATCAGAGACAGTTGCTGCTCTTCCTGAATCATTGAACAATTAATGTCCTCACTCCCTTGCCCTCATATCCCATTTTCTCTGGTAAAGCTTCTGATGCTAGTGGCCTACTTGTTGCTCTTACCCCAATCTCTTTAAGTGAGATTCATAATGTATCTTAACCTTTTATTTGTCACAGACATTGCTTCAGTATTTCTAGATTTAACAGAGCTCCTGTTACATAAAAGTATATAATTAAATCTATGAATCTAGGTTCTTATTGAACCAACCACTATAGAAGACACAAATGCCTCTGGAATTAAAGCTTCATAAAAGTAATTTTATCAACATGATGTCTGTGCTCTTGTACCACACATTCTAAATACAAAACTATGTAGAATGTGTCATATTTTGATAGGATTTTAAAATTATCAAGTAGCACTGTTTTGTTCTTGCTTCATCACATCAAGCTTGGCATGTCCAATATTCTACAGAACAAATGGGTTCTCTCCCAAAGGTGATGAATTTGGGTTACCTTTGCCTCTTCCATATCTATACATTTTTCAAAGATTTAGAGCTTTACTTCCAAAAAATTAGGAAATATCACAAAATTGTTAGTAGGAAATCAAGAATAATGAATACAAATATTTCAGTATTACATGGATTTATTTTTACCAAAAAAGCAAGGGTTGATAATTATGACATTCAATAACAACAATTCTAGGTAATAATTTTGATACATATGGTTATCCTCACTTTATAAAGGAAGAACTGAGGCTTAGAAAGCCTATGTAAAATTTTAAAAATAATGAAATTAGTGAGTGGTGAACCATGACCCAGCAGAGGTCTAATTTCAATGTTTAGGTGCTTGATACCTACATTGTTTTTCATCTACTTTAGAGGAAGTTGTTTTCATTGGAGGAAATGAGAGGTCTTTTAAGTAAAAAATATATGCATATTTTAAGTCCTAGCATTGTACCTTGACTGCCTTTTCTCAGACTCCTTCACTTTTGTAGGCTTGGCCATGAAAAACCTGAATTGCAGCAGCAGAAAAATGGATAAAAGAGATTAGACCAAAGGTGGATGGGAATGGAAGATTTAATCTAGTTGTGAGTACAACTTACTTGAAAGTAAAGGAAGCACAGCAAACTAGTGTGGGCTCTAAATTGACTTTGATATCTACATGGTCCAGTCTGGAAAGGTAGTTCATGGTCATAGAGCTCTTGAGGAAGAAATATTTTTTCCATTTATTGAAATATTCTTATGGAGAGTTTATTAATGTTCTGTAATTGTCTTTGTAAGATGTACTCATTTCTGATTGGATAGATTTATACTTATTTAAAGATGTTTATTTTTTCTATTCTGAATGGATGTATTATTTTCATTATTCTACCTTTGCTTTCATGTAAGAAAGTTTTGTTGCTGTTTTTGTGTGATGTGCCCTGTGTGTATGTGCTTATTAGTGTTTATCTCATTACCACTCACTTTCATAAATTCGATAATTCTAAGAAATTTTCCCATTGATTTCCACTGGCTTTCTATGGATCAAGTAATGCAGCCTGAAAATAATGATGATCATGTCTTTTTTATTAATTTTGCTCCCAAAACAATAAACCCTCTGGTCTATGTTAGCTGCTAAAGTTTTCTTCAAACTGCAACTCATTTAGGCATATGTAAGTCTTATGCTGACTTTGCTCTCTCTGTCTTCTTTGTGTGTCTCTCTTGTTTAATCATTTCCTTTAATATTTCTTTTATCGCTATTTTTGTAGAAAATTTCCACAAAATTTCTATGCATTTAGTTTTCCATTTTCTGCAGTTAATTATATTCCACAATTTCTGATTTATATTTTCTGTAGTCAGTGAATTTTGAGTTGTCTTAATACTTTGATGAACCCAAGCAAATTTTCCCACTTTAGATTGAAAGTGATTTTCAATCCACTTTCTCTTTATTGCTTCCTATAGCTTTTCATCCATCTTAGATCATAGAACTTTCTACAATTTTCTCCTGATGTTTTTAGTAAAATATATCAAAGGGTTTCTGTTTATCCATATTCTCATACATGTATTACTGTATCTTCATGCATAGGATACTCTTTGTGACATAGATCCCACGGTGGTTTATTTTCTTCAACTAAACATTTTATCTAGTACGGGAGTTTGCCAATGTGTGTAAACAATGAAGGGGAGGGAGCAGGTAAATTAACTCTTGCCCAACAAAATAGAGGGTATCTTTCACTTGGGTGGGGACCACAGCTATTTTGATTACCACTGTATACCTAGTACTTAGCAAAAAAAGCTCAATATATAATATTCTTGAATAGATGAATAATAAAATCTCATTCTTAGATAGTTAAGTGAAGAATCAGCTGATATGCACAGATTCTGGTCCAATTAACAGTATATATCAGTAAAGATATTAATCTTTACTGATCTGAGATAGACTTTTCGTCTTTTTCCACTGAATACTTCTATGACCAAGTGAAGTTAGTAAACAAAACCACCTTCTCAGCAAACACACACACACATACACACACGCACACACACACACACACACACACACACATACAGAATACCTACAACCCCTCATGTAGACCTATCAAGGTTTTCACTGAATCCTACAGGACTTTACTTGTGAGGATTTCATTTCCCTCTTTGCACTGTGCCATAGGCAGGTCCACCACTTTGATTTTTGTGGGAATTTTACTCTGAAAGTTTGGAGACCAAGAGCAGAATATAAATACTCAAAACCTTGTGTAATGATGGCAAGTTTTCCTGACTAGTTCTGGGTGGCAGGAATTAAATAAGAAAATGTGTTTAAGTTGGCCACATGTCTCCCAGTGAAGCTCTTTTGTTAAAGGAAAGTCTTCCTGGACTCTAAGAATTTGTGTAACCAGACATGTTAATTTTTGATGCTCTCATGAGTTTCTATCTTTTTAATGTTTTCACTTTTTATTTTCCTTCCCTGTTTTGCTAGAACTTCACAGACTGCTAGACAATATTTTATTTTGGAAGATATATCTGTTTTGTTTAGGATTATATGACTGCTTTGAGATGCCTTAATATACAGTTATATATATGTAATAGTTTCTCGAGAACTGTATAAGGACATGGGGAAGAAACTGCTGGTTGCCCCCAATATCTGTTTGCCTCTTTATTCAATCATATTAATATTCATCTTGGAAAATGGCTTCTCAACAACAAACCTATGTTTCCCAGCCTCCTTTTCTGTTAACATGGCCAAAAGACTAAGTTCTAGTCAGTGGGAAGGAGGTGAAAATTACCATGTAGCAGATTCCAGAAAACTTTCTTCCGAGACCACTGGCATAAGTGTTACTATTTTATTTTCAATTCTTCCTCCATCCTGCTGCTTAGAACATGATACCTGGGATGTAAATGTCATTCTCCTGAACTAAGTTATTGAAGCATCATTGAGCAGCAAGATTGAAGAAGTCTAATTTCTTGAGTCACAGTAGGAAGAGGATTTATTTTTCTGGAATTATAATTTAATATCTTGTATTATAACATTAAATATTATAAGTTAATATCTTGTAAATTATTTTCTGTTTTATTTACAAATATATCAGCAGCAATTCCTTGTGTGGAAGACGATAGGGAATAAAAATAAATAAAATACCCACCTGTTATTAGATGTAAAAAAAGTCACCATTTCAATTAAAAGCAAATCCTCCCTTGAAATCTTTTTTTCTTTTTTGTAGCTTAAAACAGCATGGGTTTATTATGACAAGTTTGGGAGTTCAGGAGCCTGAAATGGGCTTCACTGGGCTAATATCAATATCAATATCTAAAGGCTGCTCATATTCTTGGCTTATGTCCTCCTCGCAACTCCGAAGTTAGCAATGGCCAGTCAACATTTTTCCTGCGACAACACTCTGACCCTGATTCTTCTGCTTCTTCTTCTTCCATATTTAAAGACCTTGTCGTTGCATTGGGTCCACTCAGAAAATTCAGGATAATCTTATTTTAAGGTCATCTGATTAGCAAACTTAATCCCATTTTAAATATTAATTGCTGCATATCATATAACAAAATATTCACAGATTCTGGGGGTTAGGATGTGGACATCTTTGGGGACTATTATTCCACCTACCATGCATATTTGTTATAAATTCATATAATCTACCCTTGATGAACTTTCAACTTTCATTTCTTACCATTCTGTGCCTCCCTTGATACAACTAAACTGTTGTAATCTCCTTGTTGTTCTTTGAAAATGTGGATTTCACTCAAATGGCAGGGACCTTATTTCATCTTTTCCTTCTTCCTTGAAGAGAAGTCTTCTCAAAGATGTATGCTTCAAATTCTCCTTTGTGTTGTTTCATTTGCTCAAATGTCCTATTTTCAAAAAGCTCTTCACTAACAAACCTATATAACATAATATACTCTGTAACTATCATTTCCTTACCATGCTTTACTTTTCTCATAAAATATGTGTACTTGTTTCTTTTACTATTGTCTGACTCCCTCATAAGAATTTAAGCACAATCAGGGCAGAGATTTAATATGTTTTGATTCACCTCAGTGTCCTTAGCATCTAAAAAAGGGACTGTTAGAGAACAAGCACTCAAATATTTGTTATATAAATGGAGAGATGTACAAATGCATGTTTTTCATGCTCAAATCTATGGTAAGTACTTCACATTTGATATATCATTTGATCTTCTTGGCTTGCTGATGAAGCCATTTATCACTTATATTTTATAGTTCAGATAACCATGGTTCATAGAAATTATTTTATCTGAGACTCTACAGTAGCAAAACTGGGACACTTACTCATACATGTTTGATTCCATATTCCATATTGTTCCACAGCCAAGTTTATACTCTTCCTCTACACTATGCTATTTTTAAAATTTATTTATTATTTTTGGCTGTGTTGGGTCTTTGCTGTGTGCAGGCTTTCTCTAGTTGCGACTAGTGGGGGCTACTCTTTGTTGTGGTGTGCAGGCTTCTCTTGTTGTGGAGCACAGTCTCTAGAGCATGTGGGCTTCAGTAGATGTGGTACGTGGGCTCAGTAGTTGTGGCTTGTGGGCTCTAGAGTGCAGGCTCAGTAGTTGTAGTGCACAGGCTTAATTGCTCCACAGCATGTGGGATCTTCCCGGACCAGGACTCGAACCCGCGTCCCCTGCATTGGCAGACAGATTCTTAACCACTGTGCCACCAGGGAAGCCCTACACTGTGTTATTTTATAGAGATGAATATGCTGATCCATGCCTTCAAAGTGACTACAATGTTATTGGAGATGTTAGATACTTCAATTAAAGGACAGATATCAAGGCATAAAAATTAGTGTATGGAAGAAATAGTAGAGTACCTGTTACATAGTATGTTTCCATAAAAATATATTGAAAATTTCTTGAAGAAAATAAAATTCTTTAAGATTCCAGAAAAATTACAAAGTTGGAGTTATTGACGACATCTTCAGAAATGAGGTGCATTTGAACAGCATGAGAATGAAAAGTGCATGCACTTCTCATTTATGGATTCTCTGACAATGTAATTGGTAGGTGAATTTACCTATGTTGAGCATCCTGATACAGACCAGAGAGACCTTGGTTATGATTCATTTAGGATAGTTTACAGTACAGTGGTTCTCCACTATGGCTCTACATTATAATCACCTGGGAAACTTTACAAATACTTCTCCATAGTTACCTCGCCCAAACAGAGATTTAATTGGCACCAGAATCTTTAAAATTTCCTTAAGTGGTTCTAATATTTAACCAAGGCTGGGAACCACTGCCATAGTATATGTGTCCATGAGAATACTTAATAAAGCTCAGGGTCTGCATGCAGGCATAGAAATGCTTAGACTTAACAAATTAATGGTTGCTTTAAACTATAATTTGTTGAATAAAACATATTTGATAAGAAACATTGTACTGCATTCAATCCAATTTCTGTATGTAATAAATGAATACATAATTTAACTTAAATATCCAATAACTGAGTCTTGAAAAACTTATAAATATCTTGCCATTATTCATGAATATAAATTACTGGGTTTTAAGTAAATTAAATTAGCTTTTCATGCCCTCAAAATAATGTATGACTTCCTTCAAACGTTTCATTGGCATAAAATTCTCAGAAGCATTAATTCCTTTTCTTTTGTCTGGGTAGAAGTTTGTTGTTGTTGTTGTTTTTAACATCTTTATTGGAGTATAATTGCTTTACAATGTTGTGTTAGTTTCTGCTGTATAACGAAGTGAATCAGCTATATGACTACATATATCTCCATATCCTCTCCCTCTTGAATCTCCCTCCCACCGCCCCTATCCCACCCCTCTAGGTGGTCACACAGAGCACCGAGCTGATCTCCCCATGTGATGCAGCTGCTTCCCACTGGCTATCTATTTTACATTTGGTAGTGTATATATGTCAATGCTACTCTCTCATTTCATGCCAACTTAACCTTCTCCCTCCCTGTGCCTTCAAGTTCATTCTCTACGTCTATGTCTTTATTCCTGTCCTGCCCATGGTTTCATCTGTACCATTTATTTTTTTTTAAGATTCCATATATATGTGATAGTATATAGTATTTGTTTTTCTCTTTCTGACTTACTTCACTCTGTGTGACAGACTCTAGGTCCATCCACCTCACTAGAAATAACTCAATTTCGTTTCTTTTTATGGCTGAGTAATATTCCATTGTATATATGTGACACATCTTCTTTATCCATTCATCTATCGATGGGCATTTCGGTTGCTTTCATGTCGTGGCTATTGTAAATAGTGCTGCAGTGAACATTGTGGTACATGACTCTTTTTGAATTATGGTTTTCTCAGGGTATATGTCCAGTAGTGGGATTGCTGGGTCATATGATAGTTCTATTTTTAGTTTTTTAAGGAACCTCCATACTGTTCTCCATAGTGGCTGTGTGTACATTCCCACCAACAGTGCAAGAGGGCTCCCTTTTATCCACACTCCCTCCAGCATTTGTTGTGTGTAGATATTTGATGATGGCCATTCTGACCAGTGTGAGATGATATCTCATTGTAGTTTTGATTTGCATTTCAGTAATGATTAGTGATGTTGAGCAACCTTTCATGTGTTTGTTTGCAATCTGTATATCTTCTTTGGAGAAATGTCTGTTGAGAGCTTCTGCCTATTTTTGGATTGGGTTGTTTGTTTTATTGATATTGAGCTGCATGAGCTGCTTGTATATTTTGGAGATTAATCTCCTGTCAGTTGCTTCATTTGCAAAAACTTTCTCCCATTCTGAGAGTTGTCTTTTTGTCTTGTTTATGGTTTCCTTTGCTGTGCAAAAGCTTTTAAGATTCAATAGGTCCCATTTGTTTATTTATGTTTTTATTTCCATTTCTCTAGGAGGTGGATCAGAAAAGATCTTGCTGTGATTTACGTCAAATAGTGTTCTTCCTATGTTTTCTTCTAAGAATTTTATAGTGTCTGGTCTCACATTTAGGTCTTTAATCCATTTTGAGTTTATTTTTGTGTATGCTGTTAAGAAGTGTTCTACTTTTACTCTTTTACATGTAGCTGTTCAGTTTTCCCAGCACCACTTATTGAAGAGGCTGTCTTTTCTCCATTGTATATTCTTGCCTCCTTTATCAAAAAAAAGGTGACCATATGTGGTGGGTTTATCTCTGGGCTTTCTATCCTCTTCCATTGATCTATATTTCTGTTTTTGTGCCAGTACCACACTGTCTTGATTGCTGTAACTTTGTAGTATAGTCCGAAGTCAGCGAGCCTGATTCCTTGAGTTCTGTTTTTCTTCCTCAAGATTGCTTTGGCTATTCAGGGTCTTTTTTTGTTTCCATACAAATTGTGAAATTTTTTGGTCTAGTTCTGTGAAAAATGCCATTGGTAGTTTGATAGGGATTTCACTGAATCTGTAGATTGCTTTGGGTAGTATAGTCATTTTCACAATGTTGATTCTTCCAATCCAAGAATATGGTATATCTTCATCTGTTTGTATCATCTTCAATTTCTTTCATCAGTGTCTTATAGTTTTCTGCATACAGGTCTTTTGTCTCCTTAGGTAGGTTTATTCCTAGGTATTTTATTCTTTTTGTTGCAGTGGTAAATGGGAGTGTTTTCTAGGTTTCACCTTCAGATTTTTCATCATTAGTGTATAAGAATGCAGGAGATTTCTGTGCATTAATTTTGTATCCTGCTGCTTTACCAAATTCTTTGATTAGCTCTAGTAGTTTTCTGGTAGCATCTTTACGATTCCCTGCGTATAGTATCATGTCATCTGCAAACAGTGACAGTTTTACTTCTTCTTTTCCCATTTGGATACTTTTATGTCTTTTTCTTTTCTGATTGCTGTGGCTAAAACTTCCAAAACTATGTTGAGTAATAGCAGTGACAGTGGGCAACCTTGTCTTGTTCCTGCTCTTATAGGAAATGGTTTCAGTTTTCACCATCAAGAATGATGTTGGCTGTGGGATTGTCATATATGGCCTTTATTATGTTGAGGTAGGTTCCCTCTATGCCTACTTTCTGGAGAGTTTTTATTATAAATCGGTGTTGAATTTTGTCAAAAGCCTTTTCTGCACCCATTGAGATTATCATATAGATTTTATTCCTTAATTTGTTAATGTGGTGTACCACATTGATTGATTTGTGTATATTGAAGAATCCTTGCATTCCTGAGATAAACCACACTTAACCATGGTGTATGATCCTTTTAATGTACTGTTGGATTCTGCTTGTTAGTATTTTGTTGAGGATTTTTTCATCTATGTTCATCAGAGATATTGGCCTGTAGTTTTCTTTTTTTGTGACATCTTTGTCTGGTTTTGGTATCAGGGTGATGGGCTCGTAGAATGAGTTTGGGAGTGTTCCTCCCTCTGCTATATTTTGGAAGAGTTTGAGAAGGATAGGTGTTAGCTCTTCTCTAAATGTTTGATAGAATTCGCCTGTGAAGCCATCTGGTCCTGGGCTTTTGTTTGTTGGAAAATTTTTAATCACAGTTTCAATTTTAGTGCTTGTGTTTGGTCTGTTTATATTTTCTATTTCTTCCTGGTTCAGTCTCAGAAGGTTGTGCTTTTCTAAGAATATGTCCATTTCTTCCAAGTTGTCCATTTTATTGGCATATAGTTGCTTGTAGTAATCTCTCATGATCTTTTGTATTTCTGCAGTGTCAGTTGTTACTTGTCCTTTTTCATTTCTAATTCTGTTGATTTGAGTCTTCTCCCTTTTCTTCTGGATGACCCTGGCTAGTGCTTTATCAATTATGTTTATCTTTTCAAAGAACCAGCTTTTAGTTTTATTGATCTTTGCTAATGTTTCCTTTGTTTCTTTTTCATTTATTTCTGATCTGATCTTTATGATTTCTTTCCTTTGCTAACTTTGGGGTTTTTTCTTCTTCTTTCTCTAATTGCTTTAGGTATAATGTTAGGTTGTTTGTCTGAGATGTTTCTTGCTTCCTGAGGTAGTATTGTATTGCTATAAACTTCCCTCTTAGAGCTGCTTTTGCTGTATCCCATAGGTTTTGGGTCATCGTGTTTTCATTGTCATATATTTCTAGGTATTTTTTTATTTCTTCTTTGATTTCTCCAGTGATCTCTTGGTCATTTAGTAGCATATTGTTTAGCCTCCATGTGTTTGTACTTTTTACAGTTTTTTCCCCCTGTAATTGATATCTAGTCTCATAGTGTTGTGGTTGGGAAAGATACTTGATATGATTTCAGTTTTCTTAAATTTACCAAGGCTTGATTTGTGACCCAAGATATTAGCTATCTTGGGGAATGTTCCATAAGCACTTGGGAAGAAAGTGTGTTCTGTTTTTTTGGATGGAAAGTCCTATAAATATCAATTAAGTCCATCTTGTTTAATGTGTCATTTAAAGCTTGTGTTTCCTTATTTATTTTCATTTTGGGTGATCTGTCCATTGGTGAAAGTGGGGTGTTAGAGTCCCCTACTATTATTGTGTTACTATCGATTTCCTGTTTTTTACTGTTAGCATTTGCCTTATGTATTGAAGTGTTCCTATGTTGGGTGCATAAATATTTACAACTGTTATATTTTCTTCTTGGATTGATTCCTTGATCATTATGTGGTGTCTTTCTTTAGTAACAGTCTTTATTTTAAAGTGTATTTTTTCTGTTATGAGTATTGCTACTCCAGTTTTCTTTTGATTTCCACTTGCATGGAATATATTTTTCCATTTCCTCACTTTCAGTCTATATGTGTCCCTAGGTCTGAAGTGGGTCTCTTGTAGACAGCATATATGCTGGTCTTGTTTTTGTATCCATTCAGCCAGTCTATGACTGGAGCACATAATCCATTTACATTTAAGGTAATTAACAATATGTATGTTCTTGTTACCATTTTCTTAATTGTTTTGGTTTGTTATTGGAAGTCTTTTGCTTCTCTTGTGTTTCCTTCCTAGAGAAGTTCCTTTAGCATTTGTTGTAATGCTGGTTTGGTGGTGCTGAATTCCCTTAGCTTTTGCTTGTCTGTAAAGATTTTAGTTTCTCTGTTGAAATGAATGAGATCCTTGCTGTGTAATCTTGGTTGTAGGTTTTTCCCTTTCATCACTTTAAATATGTCTTGCCACTCCCTTCTGGCTTGCAGAGTTTCTGCTGAAAGACCAGCTGTTAACCTTATGGGGATTCCCTTGTATGTAATTTGTTCCTTTTCTCTTGCTGCTTTTAATAGTTTTTTCTTTGTATTTAATTTTAGATAGTTTGAGTGATATGTGTCTTGGTATATTTCTCCTTGGATGTGTCCTGTATGGGACTCTCTGTGCTTCCTGGTCTTGACTATTTCCTTTCCCATGTTAGGAAAGTTTTCAACTATAATCTCTTCAAATATTTTCTCAGACCCTTTCTTTTTCTCTTCTTCTTCTGGGACCTCTATAATTAGAATATTGGTGCATTTATGTTGTCCCAGAGGTCTCTGAGACCGTCCTCAATTCTTTTCATTCTTTTTTCTTTATTCTGCTCTGCAGTAATTATTGTATTTTCCAGGTCACTATTAGATTTTCCAGGTCACTTATCCGTTCTTCTGCCTCAGTTGTTCTGTTATTGATTCCTTCTAGAGGATTTTTAATTTCATTTATTTTGTTCTTCATCATTGTTTGTTTGTGCTTTAGTTTTTATAGTTCCTTTTAAAACATTTCTTATATCTTCTCCATTCTGTTTCCAAGATTTTGGATCATATTTACTATCATTACTCTAAATTCTTTTTCAGGTAAACTGCCTATTTCCTCTTCATTTGTTAGGTCTTATGGGTTTTTACTTTGCTTCTTCATCTGCTGCAGATTTCCCTGTCTTCTCATTTTGTTTAA
The DNA here is from genome assembly GCF_003676395.1 of Aethalodelphis obliquidens. Taxonomy (NCBI): domain Eukaryota; kingdom Metazoa; phylum Chordata; class Mammalia; order Artiodactyla; family Delphinidae; genus Aethalodelphis; species Aethalodelphis obliquidens. Next base: position 8,593,408 of record NW_020837950.1, on the reverse strand, counting down.
CTTACTATGTTTGGGGTCTCCTTTTTGCAGGCTGCACGTTCATAGTTCCTGTTGTTTTTGATGACTACACCCAGTGGATGAGGTTGGTTTTGTGGCTTGTGCTGGCTTCCTGGTAGAGGGGACTGTTGCCTGTGTTCCAGTGGGTGGGGCTGGATCTTGTCTTTCTGGTGGGCAGGGCTGTGTCCCGTCGTGTGTTTTGGGGTATCTGTGAACTTAGTATGACTTTAGGCAGCCTCTCTGCTAATGGGTGGTGTTGTGTTCCTGTCTTGCTAGTTGTTTGGCATGAGGCATCCAGCACTGGGGCTCGCTGGCCATTGGGTGGAGCTGGGTCTTAGCGTTGAGATGGAGATCTCTGGGAGAGCTCTTATGTGGGACCGGGAGGTCTCTGGTGGTCAAATGTCCTGAACTCGGCTCTCCCACCTCAGAGGCTCAGGCCTGATGCCAGGCCAGAGCACCAAGACCATTTCAACCATATGGTAATCATTCTTTTCAGTGGTGGACCAACAGTGGGGCAGGGAGATTGTTTGTCCAAGCTAAAATCCAGCTGGAGGAGGTCATGTAGAGGACATAATGGCTCCTCCCTTGGAATCTTATGCAATAGAATTTATAAGTTGAAGTCATACTTCAGAAGTCAATGTGTATACAGTGCAGGCAGTATATCATTTGACTCTTCCTTGAATAGAAGTTATTAATATGAACCCCATTCAGTCCGAATTTGTGATAATTTGAAAGGAATCCATAATTACCTAGGGAAAATGACTTTACTTTAAAATTGACAGTATAAACATAGTTAACAGAATTTGATGTGCCATTTTATATGGAAACAAAGACATTCTAATTTCTGATTTCCCTCATCTGCTAAAAGCAGGTCCCTAAACACCTAATTTAGACAGTACTTATTTAGACCTGAGTTCCTATGTGTCCACAATATGAAGAATACTCTGTTTCTTATGAACTATTCCCTCATGAAAATATTTTAGTAGTTTAGAAAAGTTTCACTTTAAACTAGACACACGAACAGAAAAAATTATCAAAAATTTTAGCTGTTTTTCCCAGAAAGACTCTCACAATATACTAGGCCAAATAAAGTATAACCTAGAGACTTCCAGCTCCATCTGGAAGATACTTACACAGGAGTTGGGAGCGTTAGCCAGGGGGATGCTGCTACAATTGTGCTGCAGCTTCAGTTTTTAACTGTTTAGCTAATAATTGATAGAAAATCTTAATCTTACCTGTTTCTATCAAAATTACAAATATACTTGCCTAACTCTACTTCTAAGAGTACATCCTTCAGATATTATGGCATATGATTAAAGTGCGTTTGAGAGCACATTAGTTGATTTTTATTTATAACTCCAAAGGATTGGTCAAAGGATTGTAACAAACCAATGTTCATTAATATGGGACTGATTAAGTCAACTATGAAATTGTTGCACAATGGAATGCCTGCAACTGTTGAAAACATGAAGAAAAAAAATAAGGAAACTCTCTATGTGCTAATGTGAATAGATTTTCAAGATATATGAAATTGGTTAGTCAAATATAATAGTACTTGGGCAGTTTTATTTGGTTTATACTAATTCTAAAACAAACAAACAAAAAACAAGAAGATGCAGACAATGCACATGTTATATTAACTTTTGTGAAAGAAATGAAAGAAATGTATGATTATTTATGATCATATTTCCTTGGAAAAAGACATTAATAAAATTAGTTACTTAAGTAGTGGACTGAGAGAGGGCAGTGTTGAGAATGAGGATTTTCACTTTAAACATTTGTATACGATTTCATTTTTTAACCAAGTGAATGCAATACATATTTTTTAAAACTGGTTATTTTTGTCTACATTAAACATGAAGAATTTTAACTCAGCCCTTACATTCTGTTTTAGAAGAATTTGTGCTATAAATCCGAAATAAATAAAATAAAACAATAACTGAGATAGTCGTTTCCAAGATGTCCCTTGTCCAATCATATATTCATTAATATAACTTTTAGAATTATAGAAAACTAGAGCTTTTAAATACTTTACCTAAAAATGGCATTCTCTTAATATCATTTTGTGGATGAAAAGTATGCATATATAAGACAACTTTCAGTATCATGCCTGAGAAATGAAAACATTTATGACAGCATTAATGTTAGTTATCACAGCCTTATGAGTCTCTCCAGCAAAATATTGAATGCTATCTTTTCTTACTACATATATATATATATATATATATATATATATATATATATATATTACAAGACGGTAAATTGTTATTAAGAGTAAAATCTACCACATTTAATAAGCACCTGCTAAGAGAGTGGGGGTCAGTGTTTTTGATGAAACATTTACCAGCTACTTATTATAACTTGCATCATTAGTCCTCTAAACTGCAGCTCCCATAAGAAGAAAAACATTTTCTTAACCCACTTTGTAAGTGTTTATAATGCCCGTTGATTTTCAGCTGTGAATGCATAATTTATTGTATTCATAGGTTTTCATGGAGAAAGAGGCTGGATGAGCTTTTCTACTAACAGTCTTTCTTATTTGATTATATCATTCTACACCTAGTGCATATGGAGAATTTGAATTCATTCAGCTGAAAATGCTTCCCTTTAGGTCCTATACACATGTTCTGTGAGCCCTAAATTTTTATATCTAAAGAGAAAATAGATGGAAGAAATGGGGAAAAGTGTGAAAGTTATGAAAGGCGTTTGTCTGCATCTAAGTATTAAACAAAGTATCTCTTACTTATATAATACCTGGCATGCTAGATGCTTAACATATCAAAAGCATTTAATGCCCTTTAGAGAACTATAAGGTCTCTATGAGGTACCTACTACTGTTAGACTCATTATTTTGATAAAGAAAGGAGGTTGGAATTTAATAGTTCAAATGAGATTTGGGGATTTGTTCTAGATTTCATTAACGTGCTATACTTACTTTGATTTCTACTGGGAATTGAGTGTTGAGAGTAATAAGCACATATTTGATGTTTAGGATGAAAAAAATAATTGAACTGTCACCTAAGCATACATTTTACAGACTATTAAATTTTGTACAACCTACAACATATTTTATTGAGAAGACAAAACATTTTAGGGATGAGACCCTCCTAATCATATAAGCAACTCATTACATTGCTGAATAGCTCAGCCAGGCAACTCTTCCTTATACTGAAATCAAAGTCTGTCTCCATTCAATTGTTCTAACTCATTCCTGTAGCTCTAGGGAACATCAATTCCAATTCCTCTTCCAGGTTTCAGATTTTCAAATACTTGAAAGCAGAAATCATGCTGCCAACTCCTCTGAAGCTGAGAATCTTCAGTATCTGCCAACGTTTTTCAGTAACAGAAACTACAAACATTTGATTTTCTTGTTCACACTGCTCTTAATTTGTCTTCATTGTCTGTGTCCTATTGAAAATCATACCAACAGCAGTAAATATTATACTTAGTATGTTGGAACAAAGGACTACCTTAACCCAAACATTTATGTGTATCAATACAGTCCAAGTTAACAATGAGTTTTTACACCAAGAGTAAGCACTGAGTAAGAATCAGTTTAATTCAAAATTACAGTTTCTCATTAACTTCAATGAAAACTGGATCCACATATCCTAACACATTCTGTGTCTTATTTAGACCACATATGACACTGGAAAAAAGTGACAATATATCTACCAGTTACTGATTACACTTGGCAAGACATATACTCTCTTTTAACTGCAATTTTCCCACTATGAAAATGAAGCATGCATAATTCTATTAGCCTGTCCACAAAAACTCATATACAGGAAAGCACTTTGTGAAAATGTCATGAAATAATTGTGTTTACTATTTATTTCAAATTTTAGCAAATCTTACTCATAGTAATCAAAACTACAAGTTTTCAACTTGCACAAAACTGGATTTAAAAATGTAGCTTGTGCTATTTACTCCTTGTCTCTGACCCTGAGAAAGTTTCTTAACTTTTCTGACCATCAGTTATGTTGCCTATAAATGTATTATCCATACCTAACTTGTAGGCTTTTGAGGAGGATTAAATGAGAAAATCTGTGCAAAGTGTTTTGTATAAGGCATGGCATACAGCAAGCAACTACTAAAGATACCTTTAAATTTTACTTCTCCTAAAAGACCTCATCATCAAGAGTAATTGTAATTATTTTTTATATATGCTGTTTGACTTAGAAAGAAAAAAAATACATGTCACAGTTTAGAAAAATTCCAATTTAAAATAAATTTTAACAAATTGACTCAACAGTAAGTTTTGGTTATTTAAAAACAAGTAGATCAGTTCATTTTCTTAGAGTATCAGATGTTATTGTATGCTTTGGTTGGAGATACGTCTCAAATAATCCTCCCAAACCTGATGTTAAAAGTAATCATATATATTTTTACAGAATACTTACTTTGTTCTTGGCATTGTGCTAGACAATTTATGCACCTTCATGTGAGACTTATGTCAATGCTGTGAGGCAAGTTACTATATTTATTTTACAGGGGAAGAAATTGGAACATAGAGAGATATAGTCAGACTGAAAAAATATGAGGAGAAAAACAAAACTTTTTGAAATAAGGGCCATTAAAACATACCTTGTTAAAAAAAAATGGTGAGTATGTATTCTCTTCAGTATCTAAAGATCACCCAGGGGATGAATCAGAACTTTGAGAAGCAAAAGGGCAGTAATAATTCACTGTAGTGTAAAACACTGATTTAATACATTTCCAGGTAAGGGAATAAAGTTCTTGGTGCTCAGGGACCAAAACATACATACATACGTACATACATAAAATAAATAAATAAACAAACAAACCCAATAAGTAAGAGCTAGAGGTTATATTAAATTCTGATATGGGAATAGGCATCTAAAAGAATTAAGCATAACTTCAGTGACATCTTACCACACATAAAAGTAACGACATTTTTAAATGTTTCACAGGCTTTCTCTTTTTTAAAAAATTCAATACAATAAAAGTATATTATGCCATGGAAATAGTCTTTTTTTTTTTAAAGTTAGATTCATTTCCAAAGGTACTTCACCAAACTTAATTAAGCCTGGTCAACTTTTCAAAACACCATGTGTATAAAGTTTGTTTGTTTGTCCTTAGTATTTTCTTAAATAAAATGATTGTTTTCATGGTTTCTTTAGGAATTCAGTGGACAAAAAGGGAAGAAAAAAGGACATAAGAAGACCTGGTTTCAAGTTTATTCTGGGTGTTCACAAAAGATGTCAGCATTACTCAGCAACTAAAATTTACAGTTCTGGACAAAAGGAATTCAAATTAAAATATTAATCTCCTTTCAGGGAAGCAGTGAAGACTTTAACCAGTCTTTCCTTTCTATGTCATCCCAAATCTTCTAAAAGATTAGATCTTTGTTACGGATACATTTTTATGTCCATATGCTACAAGGTTTAATTTAAAAAGTGTAGAAACTTCTATGCAGTGATGATATCTTTCCAGGGCTGGAAATCATGCTCTCTTTTCTTTCTTCCATGTATGAAAATGAATCACTTCAGAAGCATTAAAAAGCTCTTTGGGCAGAAAGCCAGATTCTACTCCAGCCTCCTACTTTACTGAAATTCTAAAGAGAGTTATTTGCGTGTTTGTACTTTACAAAATTCATTTTCTGATTTTGCCGACATAGTTCTAAGTTTTCTGTTCTTGTTGAGCCACATCTTGTGGCTCTGAAGTTTTAAGTTCTGTGGTTTACTCAAATTTTTAATCATGTATCTTTTTACGAGACACGCACAATGTCAATAGCATATTCACTTCTCTACTGAAAATTTTGTAGCGCAGGTAGAATTTAAAGAGGTCTGATCAAAGAATTTCCTTAAGGCCATGGCACATTTTCTTTTCAGTTAATCAGCTTTAAGCTTTGCAATAACTTAGATAAAATAATTTGAGTTCTTTAAACAAAGAATGGTATTAACTTTTTTTTTTTTGTGGTACGTTGGCCTCTCACTGTTGTGGCCTCTCCCATTGCAGAGCACAGGCTCCGGACACGCAGGCTCAGCGGCCATGGCTCATGGGCCCAGCCGCTCCGCGGCATGTGGGATCTTCCCGGACCGGGGCACGAACCCGCGTCCCCTGCATTGGCAGGCAGACTCTCAACCACTGTGTCACCAGGGAAGCCCAAGAATGGCATTAATTTATGCGAGGAAAACTGCTCTAGTTATAAGTAAGATTTTCTTTTGGAAATTGTGCTTGTATAAACTACATGGAAAAGAACAATAGCAAAGTAAGATTGGCCTTAACTGGTGCCAAAATGTGATAATCATAATTAACACAATTCTCTCTTGAAAAGTAACAAATCATATTAGAAGTATAATTGATTTTATACTTCTTATTATATAAGTCACTTGCTAATATTCTGCCAGGGAATTCTGCTGCCAGTGAATCTTAAATGAAATTGTAAAAATTTCTGAGAACAAAAATATCAGTAAATAATAAAATTTTGATTCATCAATGATTTCCTGTATGTTGATGGATAACTGGGGAATTTTATAAGATGATGTAGATTTCACAACAAGTACATTAGTCTGCTATTTCTTTTCAAGTTTTCTAAATCTATTTATGGAGAAAGAGAGAGGAAGAGAAAATTTCAACACTATACTTTCAGTTCATTAAAAACTAAATTTAAAGGCTTACTTCCCCATTAAGTACCTTCAAAAATATAGTTTTTCTCTACCTTCATTGACTCTTTGGAATAAACTTTTATTCCACAAAACTTCAAAGGAAATACTATGCATTGACTAAAAGTATGCTTTAGAAAATCACAGCACAGTATTTTAATATATCACAGAATTAACTAACAACAGCAATACCTAATAACCCTGGGTGGCAAAAACTTTTAGTTCAATATCAAATTATTTTTTGTACTAACCCAGCATCTAATTTTCTAAGAATGAGTAGTTAGAAATAGTTGTAGGACCGTCAGAAATAGTGTTTGCTTTGAAAAAATGCTTTTCTATTTTGGCTCCTCTGCCTTAGCATAGGATTCATACTCATCTAATATCTGTACTTTTGGATGCAATGAGTACTGTCAATGACTCCTAGGATAAATTCTTCCTCATTCTTGTTTAAGAGAAAGAACGTAATTTTGCCACCAATTTTCAAATTGAAATCCTGGGATTTAGTCTGATTAGATTGGTTTAGGTTTCCATGCATTTCTCTGCATTTATTTCTGTGGTTTAAGAGAGATTATCCCATTAGTTGAAGCCAGACTGTTATGCCCATCCCAAGATGAAAGTCTACTTCCAAATCTGTAAGTTTCTGAAAACTGGTAATAATGTGAAAGATTTTTATCAATAGAAGTGCAAATTCAGTGTCCAAAGGAATGCAATTGCTTATTGCCCTATTGATAGATGTATTTTGCCTCTATTTGTAAAATAACTTATTTTCTATATATCTCTGCTCTTTGAATTATCTTTTGAACAAATTGTAATACATAGTGCCCTCACTGATTAATAAATTACATAAACTCTTTGACATGTATTCATTTTATATTTGATGGGAAACTTGAATTTGCCTTTTGAAAAAAACTCATCCTTTAACAATGTGCACATGTATATGTATTTATAGAGTTTATATTAATACATGCATTAATTTTCCTGTACTGTCCACTGAATGGGCAAATTCTTGCAGTATAATGAGCAAATATAGCACTCAGATCTAGGTCTCCAATGTTATTTCCAACTAAAGGAATGAGGGCTTTTTGAAGAATTTGCTGTTTTCAGATTTATGGCAGGCTAAGTACAAAATGAGCTGGGTGTATTTTGTTATACCAGAAATAAAGGAAGTGCTTAAAAAATGATGGGCACTTGTCACAAGGATGCAGGAGCTAGCTTAAAGGAGCTCCTATGGGTAAATCTGGGAAATCAGATTAAACATCAAAGTCATTAGGTAGAGAAATGGATTATAAGCAACTGGAAAAGTAGTATTTCATGAGTTTATACTGATAATAGATGATTATTAGATTAGGTAGATAAATGATAGATAGATAGATTGATAGATAAAGGGAAAAGGAAGACCTCCTTTGCTATAGAATGCTGAGTGTTAATTCATTAACAAGGAAGAAGTGGGATTGGCAAATACCCATTTTGCAACCAACGTCTTAAAAAGTCATTTAGAAAGGAATCATGGACAGATGATAAATTTAGGGTGAAATTTTGATGAGGAATATTTCTCTCCTGATAGATTGCTTAGTAGTTACAAGGGGAAAAATATAGTACTTATTCCATGGAGAAATCAAATAACACCTTGACTAATTAACAACACCAGTAAATGCCAGATGGAAATAGTGTGTCTCCAGATGTAATACCCAGAAAGCACAGAGTTTTGTGTTTTAATACTTCAGCCAGGAATAAACTGAATTTAATCATGATCAAACACCAGACAAGTGAAAATGAGGAAAGAAAGCACAATTAAAATCAAATAGCATACAAAGTTTATCGTAGTGAATCTAGGTAAAGAGTATATCAATTTTCCATTCCTCCAACTTTTAAGTTTATTTCCCAATACAATCTTTAAAAGTGTGTCGAAACATTAATTTCTCTTGACAAAAGGAATTAGTATTTTTATTATAATTTCCAATTAGAACAGACTTCCATTCCTATTTGCATATACTCTGTCCTTCTGGAACATTCCAACAGTGAGCTTAAATAAATGCAGACTCAGTCATATGACTGAAGTAACTATAGAAGTTCTCTTTACAAATGGTTGATTTGGGGACATATTTCTGAATTTTTAAATACACACACTCATGCATTTTAATTACTTTAAAAAATAAGAATTAACTTATTAAAAATGAAGAATGTTAGAAGGAAGTTTTAAAGAAGTTATAATAAAAGATACTATCTTCTAGAGGGCAGTGGAGTCACTGCAAAACATTTTTATAATGTGAACATCTCCATTTTATTGGTAAGATTTTTTTTCTGCAAGACATTATGTTTTTTTAAGTCTACTTAAGCACATTGTGCTGAATTATAAGAAGGTGATTGTTTTATAGTATGTAGAAATCCAAAAATGAATATCAATTTCAATAATAAGTTGTCATACATAGACATAATATCACAGTTATGTATTTATAAATCACAATTTGAATTTATAAACTGCCATACATTTCTTATAAACTACCATACATTTCTTATATAATCAAAGTGCTTTTCATTATGCAAAAGTAAGCAACTTATAAGTCTGAAATTTTTCAATTCATTAAAATATACATAGGTATATAAAAATTGAATTATTTGTATACTTGCTCATTAGTTCATTTTTTTTGTTTTTTTTTTTTTTTACTTTTTCTATAACCCATTTGTTCTGGAGTTTTATTTTTAAATAACAATTTCTGAAATAAATGGGGTATATTGCAAATTATTTTAGTTTGGAAATAAAATGACTTAATTTCATGGAAGTTTATGACAACCCAGAGCTTTTCCTTTAATATCTCTCTACTAAGCAAAATGATAAAAGTTAATAAATGAAACAAATGTTAATAATTTAATGAGGAGAAAAAATTGAGATTTAAAAACTGAAGGGAGGACAAATTTAAATATCATTTGTTATTCTCTAAGAGTATGGGAATGATGCTATTATTAAAACGGCGTTACTCTTACTTCTAAAGCACTTTCTCCATGTAAGGCGTTGTATTTTTTACTGGGAATGAGTTATATCTGCTGGTGTATGGCCTAGAATCACCCAGTCTTCAAAATGGCTACACACTCTGATTAATGGAAAAAAGCATTGCCTAGTCACAGAGTAGTTATCCTCACCAAAGTGCTTAAACATCCCCAAATATTTATGCTTTAACCCATCAAAGCCCAATAACAAAATGCAAATATGTTAAAAAGTAAACTATCTAGAAAAGTAGCATACTTGTCCCTTGTTCCTAAACATATTTGTTTGGATTTTTTTATATGAGACTATTTGGAATAGCCTTTTAAAAAAATGACATGAAATAACTATTAAAACTATGAAAATAGAGAAGAGCCATACCAAGGAAAAGCTGGACAACTCTGAATGAGTTCTACAGGTAAATCTTACCTATATCACTATGTTGGCTGCCAGTGGTAGGGTGGTCAAAATTTAGGACCTTAGTGCATTTTTAATTTGTTCTGATGCTTGATGATAAGTATGATTCAAAGACATTACAAATAAAGGGAGAGGATGCCAGAACCATAAAAGTAGAAGACTATGGCCACCTGCTGACCTGAAGATCTTGGTTTTACATAGAACTTCCTCAATCTTTTAACTCTCTAAATGCTGTATTGACAAAAAGATAATAAGCTAGTAAGCAGACTTCAAAGTGATTCCACAGATCCCAATTTCTGTATTTCTTCATTTGTCTCCCACCTTATTTAACCTTCATAGTGAGATCAAATCACACTAATTGTGATACCTTTCCTAATTTAGTTAACATGTTGGTTTAGATCATGATAAGAATTTATCTCCTGGGCTTCCCTGGTGGCACAGTGGTTGAGAATCTGCCTGCCAATCCAGGGGACACGGGTTCAGGCCCTGGTCTCGGAAGATCCTTCATGCCACGGAGCAACTGGGCCCGTGAGCCACAACTACTGAGCCTGCGTGTCTGGAGCCTGTCCTCCACAACAAGAGAGGCCGCAATAGTGAGAGGCCCGCGCACCGCGATGAAGAGTGGCCCCCACTCACCGCAACTAGAGAAAGCCCTCGCACAGAAACGAAGACCCAACATAGCCAAAAATAAATAAATAAACAAATAAATTAAAAAAAAAAAGAATTTATCTCTTGACATCAATTAATAGAATATTGCTATGAAAAAGGAGCAATCTATTCTATTAAACAGAGATGTACTTGATTAGCTTGAGATTCTTTTTGTTTGCATGTTAAAAAAGTTAATCAACTAAAGCATAGGTTTGTGTTTTTCTCTCCATAGTTGAGAGCTCATTATCTGAGCTTTTTTGGTATAGATTCGAACTCTGTTGGCAGACATTTATGGTTAAGACATTGTCCATATGCTGCTGTCATATTCACAATTCTCAATCTGTATTACTGTTTTAAGACATTTGGGATTTTGGAGTATGCACTTCCATTGATTAAGAAATCAGATCATCAACTCAAGTTTAAAGTCCCATCATCTGTTACACTTTTTCCTTGTTTTATAAAGAAATTTTAAATTTTTTATTCTTAACATTAAATGGTATGAGAAATACTTAAGTTGAAGCCTGGATTCCTATTTTTTGTAAAGGAAAAATAATTTGTGTTGTTAATTTGATATATTAGCATTATTGTCCATTTAGGCCTATTGTATATCTCCTAGCACAAATATTTATATGTATATACAAATTTTTGAACAAGTTATGTCCAAAAATAGATACTGCCATTTTTAGTTCTGAGTTTTAAAGGTAACATTTCAGTCTGTTCCTTCTTTATCATCACATGTCCCTCAAAGCTCTCTTTAAGCGTTGGACTTTATGTGTTTCAACTTGTATCTTATTTCTATTCTTTACATCCTCAAATCTAGTGAGTCAGTATCTGTACATCAATATTTGGTGTATTCAGCTATATTTCAGATACTCTAGTATAAAATCATTCTTGTATTATCTAGCTATCTATTGCTATTATCATGATGCACAGCAAACAACCATAAAGTCTTAGTGTCATAAAATAATAAATGCTTATATTTGCTCCTTAGTCTGTGGATTGTCTAGTCAGTTGTTTTTATCTGGGTTGGGCTCAGTTTGGCTCACTCATGCATTTGCTCTCAGCTGAGGTTTGACTGGGTAGTTTTGAAGATCTTGGTTGGGATTTGTCACGTGTCTGGAGCCTTAGGTTGGGGCTTTGGTGTTGACTGGGCTCTGCTCTCTGTGTCTCATCCTCCAGCAGGCTGGCCTGAGGAAGTTCTAGTAAAGCGGGCAGTGGAACAAGATAGAAGATAAAAGTATGCAAGTACTTTTCTAGTATCTACTTATATCAAGTGGGCTACCATCCCATCAGCCATGGCTATTCACATGGCCAAGCACAGTGTCAATTTGGGATGGCAACTGCGAAATGGAGAGAATTTAGAGATTCATGAAAAATCAGTGCCATTAATGAAAACAGTATTCCATGATCCTATTATTATTTTCCCACAAGATTTTGATTTCTTTTTTTTCCTCAATAGTATCTTTTTACTGGAAAAAAAATGATTAAAATTTATTCATTCAATCATTATGTTTATTAAGGACCTAATAATATGTGCCATCAGAGTGTACATTCTAGTGGTGGGACAAGAAAACAATATGACATAAATAAGTAAAATATATCGTTTGTCAGAAGTTGATAAGTTCTAAGGAGAAAAATTAAGAAGGTGATAATGGAATGTTTTAAATATACATTCAGGGAAATCCTTATCGATAAGAAGAAAGAAAGGGTTAAGTCATGAGAATATATGTATGAATTGTCTTCCAGAAAGAGGATATAGCCAGTTGAAAAGTGGAAGCAGAAATAATGTCTTTCAAAAATATCAAGAAGGCCGTGATGGCTCTTATAGATGCTCAAAGGCACAAGGAAGAGGAGATGGGAAAAAAGAGGTAATATGAGCTCACATCAGGTAGGGCATAATAGGTCATTATGAGGGTTTTAACTTTTATTCTGACTGAAATGATAAAGAATTGGAGGAATTTAAGTAAAAGAATGAAGAGATTAGACTTACATTTCAAAAGGATTTTTTTTCTACTTGTATTAAGAATAAACTTGTAAAATAAAACAAAAATTGAAATTTAATCCACTGCAGATTGTGGAAATAGCAGTTACTTGGACAGGTGGGAGAAAAGCCCACACTGGAATGTGTTTCATGAGAAACAGGAAATGAAAAAAGCAGATAACAGTAGAGACATCTTTTTTGAAGACTTTCGTGTGATGAGAGCAATAGTGGGACAGAATGCAGTGTCAAGGGAGGGTTTTCTGCTTGTTTCTTTTTTAAGACTGGGAAAATTACAGCATGTTTTCATGTTTGTGAGAATGATGCCCTAAAAGACAAGTAAAAAGGAATGCTGATGAATGATGTTTCAACATGGATGAACTTCAAAAACAGTATGCTAAGTGAAAGAAGACAGATACCAAAGAGTCCATTTATGAGAAATATTCAGAAAACTACAAATTGATGAATACAGAAGAAATAAACTCATCAATGGCCAGCAGCCTGGGTTGGGAGTGGGGATTAATTGTAAAAGAGCTCATGCAAATTTTGTGGTGCTATGGAAATGTTAAAAAAAAACTGGGTTGCAGTGATAGTGGCATAACCCTATAAATTTACTGAAAAATCGTACACTTACAATGGATGAATTTTATGGTATAGAAATACTACTTTGATAAAGCTGTAAAACAATAAACAAACAGCTGGGATGGCTTTCAATTATATGTTGACAAAAGAGCCTTAATTAAGACATCCCTTTTCTTCTAATCCTATATCAGTTTTAGTCTGCACGTGGGAAATGAAGATTTCTAAGTTGGGCTCAACTATTTGCAAAACTCAGTGTGCTCTATGCAAAGGATCAAGTCCCTATATCTTAATTCTAACTTTTTTTTAAAACTCAGATTTAATGGGACTAAAAGCAAATATGTGCTAGTACCAAATATTAAAATAATTGGTTAAAAACTTTGCATTCTCTCTCCAGACACTACCCTTGAATTATGCCCCATGAAAGTGAAACACTAAGAAAAGCAAAATGATACCACTGGCAGCTGTTGGTGGGTGTGTCTGTTTTGGGAGAAGAAGTCTTCCTCTACTATTGCCTCAGGGAAAGCTGACCCACCCACTCCCACACCACAACTCACCTGGGCATTGAAAACATATGATGCTGCAACCAGCAAAGATGGCATCAGAGGAACATGTGGGAGTACCTATAACATGGCAAAATCTTTATTGTATTCTGCTCAAATTGGATAGCATCATATTTGTTATAACCCTGGCTGTATTAATCCAAAAAGAACTTTTAGAGTCTTAAATTTTGTCTTTCCAGAATCAGTTACTGAAGCATATTCTTAAACATTAAAAAAAAAAACAACTTCAAAGCTTAATAGCTCTAAAAACAAGTATACATATGTTAAACAATTTTCAAAAATGCAATTCAGGATTCTACAGATCTAGATCAACTCTTTAGTCAGTTGATTATAGAAAGAGAATCTGGATTGTTTTTCATATGCATTTCATATGTATTCAAAGGATACAGTAAACTTTCAGTGTACCTTCAAGGAAACAGAACTCTCGTACTGGTCCAAAATTCTCTCCTGAATTCACAGATGACAGTTGTTTAATCTCGTTTTGTTTTATGTATTTGCTTGTTTCTTGGTAATGTGCTAGAAGGGTGAGCAGGAACAGACTATAGACACCAGAAGAAATGCCTCTTCTCAGAGTTTTCTAATTCATATCATTTGCCTACCAAGAATTCTCATGAATATATATTTTTTAAATACTGAAAGTTATATTCACATGTGTAAATTGCATGAAGCTACTATTCACTTTGCATGTACTAAGGGGTCAAGAGTATTTTAGAGTCTAGGAGACTCTTTAATGGTACAGGCTCAGCTTGATGCTACTGTAGGGCAATAGAGCCACAGAAGATTTGAAGGAGTAGGGTGAGTATGGGTCGTATGAGAAGATATGAGTGAAAAAGGAGAAAGAATGAAGAACATTTCATGGAATTTCTTCATAGAATTTAAACTAGCTTTGTTAAAGCTCCATTCTCACCCCTCTGGTATCTCCTCATTGACATCAGTGAGCACCCCAATCATTAAAATTTTAAGAAGGAGAAATTATTCCTATAAAAAGAGAAGGTTCAAATGGCAAACGAACAAAAGATTCAGGAAAAAGAAATCAATCAAGGGCGTTCATGAAATCACCCCAGCAAATATCTCACTATTTCGGCAAGTTCTGTCCCCATCTGAAAAAAGGGGCCTTTTTTTCATGGGGATGGGGGAGTTTTGCCCTGCTTCTTCCATTTTCTGGAATCCTCTAAGGTGTAATGTTCCAGGGGAAGGACTCTTGTCAATTCAGCTACTTTTATAGTTGTTGATTCTCTTATACCAGGGTCAAAATGCACAACGTGAGATCTTAACTTGGTCCAAAAATTAAACAAATATTATTCATTTCTGAATTGACAGTTTTTTTGTGAATCATGTACTCATAGTTCAAATGTTGGGATTATCAAATTATAACTTGAGCTTGGATGGTCCTCTTTAGTAATGACCTGAAATAAAAATTAAGACACGTCTGACAAGGGAATTTTGTGCAAATTTCAGGTAATATTCTGAATATTTTGGATATTCTCTGTTTGCCCTTATATCTCCACTCTCCATTCTTTTCCATGCCCTGTGAAGCTGACCTTTGTGGACTGCATCAACTGAATCCTCTTGACTCCTGACCTCCAATGGTCACCAGCAAGAGATTGGGGTTCCCTTCCCTGCCTTCTTACCACTGGGTTTTAGGCAATGGCTCCCTCTTATTGCAAGTCCTGGAATACTTCAACACTCCTTACAGGTCTCCTTTAACCCTGACCATACTTTGTAAATAATCCATTAACTTATTCTCTCATTATTTATATTTTATAAGCATCTATCTTTTTCCTGCCAGTAAACTAAAATATAATTAATACCAGGAGTAACAATTATTCCTGGTAATATCTGACAACATCACGTATTTGAAGATTGCTCATAACTTGCTTGCTAAGGGAAATGAGACATTGGCAATCCTTGCATGTGTGGGAACAATTAAACAAATTATTAATAGGATGACATCAAAGGAAGGGCAAGTGATTAGCAAAGCATTAGGAGATACACTGTGATGACCAAGATATTTAGTTACTTTGGTAACGATGGTGTCACAAAAATTGTAGGGTCAGTAGGTTGCCATTGTAACCACATTCCAGGCAATTTACATGACTAATAGTATGGAATTTCATGCCTATTACATGACAAGTTTCCATGGTGAAATAAATTCAGAATGGCTGCATCAAATTTAAAGAGATTTAATTAATGGACTATGATTGAAAATGCCAAATTATAATTTTCAAAAAAGAAATTTAAAAGATTATTATATAAATGTAGCATGACCTGAAGAATGTCTACTAATTTTTAGTGAACCATATTGAACTTATTCCATAAATTTGTCAAATAGTTATTTAACTTATTCATGAATAAACTATCAAGATGGTAAAGCTGATTCAAATATTATTTGTTGAAATGAGTAATTTACAAGCAATGAAAAATAAACATGAGAATAAAATTGTTACATTATATATAAAACTAGTTAATAACCTACAAGGCCATGAAATCAGAACTATAACCTTTGACATTATGATTTCTATCAGAAATAGATCATTTGCATAACTAGCAGACAAAAATCTACAAGTTAATTTATAATTCCATACAATGTGGGCTCTAATCAAGGGTAAATGGCAAAGTCAAACACAGACACATCCTCCTAGAGAGTTGAATAAGCCTTAGGTAGCCCTGTTAAACAATGCCCAAGTAAGACATTGTAAGTTCATGCTACCCCCCCTTTGCCTAATTTCCAGCTTCTAAGTTTTTTTTTTTTTTCTTAACCACACTAAATGGCAATCACTATTTTCATTTTGATATTTAATCAAGCGTGATTTTCTTTATGTTTCATGTTCTCAGTAAGCAGTGAAACCTGGGAAAGATTATGAAATTCAGTATTGTTCACTATAAAGTAATAAACATGCTCAGGGCAACAGTGATGCCATCCCAAACTTCATGTCAGCCAATGCATTTATGAGTACTCTCTAATTCTCACAGTAATAATTTACATTCACACACTAAGAGGAGACTTTTTTTTTTAAATCATCAAAACCCCTTTGAATAGTAATGTAAAAAATGTGTACATTTTAATGAAATCTTCAATTCAGAGCCTCAAACATAAGATTCTACATTCAAATGAGTCACTGAAAAATAGATAGCCTCTTAGGTGTTGGAAACCCAGTAGAAATTGCTTTTATATGTCATTTTAGAGTTCCACCTGCTCACTAGGAAGCAAAATGTCAGAAAATAATGAATCAACATTATATATATTGAAGTTGTAAGATGGGAAATAGGATTCAGATCAAAGGTCTCTGAGAGACAAAACTTACAAACAAATGAATTTGTGACATTGAAGGGGACATTGGAGACTATTTTTAAATTCCTATATGCAGCCACTGGAGCATGCTGAATGGTTTTGTGTTTCTAAATTTCCTTTATTTTTTTCTCAGGGATCTCCTATAATAGAATTATATTTGTACAAACAAAGCTGTTGATAAACCCATGAGTGTTGTGCATTTTCTTGAATATGAAGATAAATAACAGTAAATAGATGACTACAAATTTAGATTAACCCCCAAAATAACTTCTGAAAGTTTATGGTAACGAAAATGACTGACCAAATTCGTACACTAGAGGATGGTGAAATTTGAAGACTATGCTTCCCAGCTTCAGTGACAAAATTACTTACTACTTAAGAACACAAAATTTTAAAATTGTCAAATTGCTAGTTTGGCAGAGACCAGGAATTTAGTTAAGCATTTTTTTTAGAATAAATCTGTGTTATCCAATTACTATTGCCCAACATGGCATTTTCCCATCTATGTTTGCTAGCCTTTGAAGATGAATGTTAAGAGTTGGATTGTAAATATAGAAAGATCATTAGAAAAAACTGCAGGGAAGGGTTGTTACATGAAAGGGGATCCTTCTGGCCAATAAATGCATGGGCCTGGCTTTAAGTCTGATTCCATGAAGACCTGAACACTTAACAAATGGTAAATTAACAGAATGAGGAAGAGAATTAAAACCAGTCTGATTCCCAGCAGAAGCTGGACTAGTACCTATGATTAATGAAGGAAAACAAGGAAGAGACTGATATCACACTGGTAGGATTAAAAGAATACAGAAATAGAAAAGCCATATTGTCATTGAGCTGTGCAAAGAACTACCCCAAATGACTTCCATATCCTGACCTGCCAGGCTCTGGGTTAACAGTGAAAGCTAATATTGTATGGAATTACCAAAGGCCTGGTCTCACGTGACAGGAGCTATAAGGAGATCAAAAGATCAAAAATATGTAAAAGCTTTTAAATGCAAACCACTTAGTCAATTAACTTTTGGTTCAAAGTCTTCCTTTAATGTTTTTAAAATATACTGTTCTCCCATAAAACAAGTGATATTGGCTAAAATTTTAAAATAAATATATTCTGGGCTTCTGTGGTGGTGCAGTGTTTGAGAGTCCGCCTGCCGATGCAGGGGACACGCGTTCGTGCCCCGGTCAGGAAAGATAGCACATGCCACGGAGCGGCTGGGCCCATGAGCCATGGCCGCAGAGCCTGCGCGTCCGGAGCCTGTGCTCCGCAACGGGAGAGGCCACAACAGTGAGAGGCCCGCGTACCGCAAAAAAAATAAAAAAATAAAAAAAAATAAAAGGGAAAGATAATGTGGTCTATATACTTGTATAATTAATCTATAAAGACATTTAATCACACAGTAAATGAGAACTGAGTTAATTCTAAACTTTACTGCTCTGACTTCTGAGCATAGAGGGTTAAATTGAATTAAACATCCCCCTCCCATACACACAAACACACACATACACACTGGCTGTTTAGTTTAGTTTGGAAAAGTACTTCTCTGTTTCACTAACACTGGATGCTATTTCAAGGTGCTCAAATTTCGTTTATTCGGCAGGAGTTAATTTCATAATAGATATCAAAATTTAAGATGATTTTTGTATGAAGAAATCATGTAGTGATTTCAATGGCGAATCAATAAAAAAGGGAAATATCTCAAGGTAAAGGATATAAACAAAAGAAATAAGACACACACACACCCCATGTACAACTGTCTTCATCATGGTATATAGAATAATGGCCTTCCAGTGATGTTCATGTTCCAATCCCTGGAATTTATGAATACATTACATGCAAAACAGGAAATAAGGTTGTTGCTGGAAATAAATTTGCTAATCAGCTGACCTTAAAGTAGAGAGATTATCCTGGATTATCTGTGTGGGCTCAATTTAATCTAAAGGATCCTTAGAACTAGAAGGTGGCAGAAGGAGAGGCTAGAGTGATGTTTTGTGAGAAAGATATGACCTGATGTTGCTGGCTTTGAAGATGGTTGAAATGAGACCCTGAGCCAAAGAATGTGGGTGCCCTCTGCAAACTGGAAAAGACAAGGAAATGGATTCTATCCAGAGCCTACAGAATGGAGTGCAGCCCTGCCAACACCTGACATTAGCCCAGTGAGACCTATGTGGGATTTTTAACCTAGAGAACTGTAAAATAATATATTTGTATGCCATTTGCTACTAAGTCGAGGGTAATTTGTTACAGCAGTGGTAGAAACTAATATGCTTCCCAAAGTAGTAACCAAGCAAATGCAAATGAAATGTGATAGCATTTCCAGAGTGGCAGGTTAGCAAAAATTTGAAAGCCTGACAATACTCATTGTTGGAAGAAATGTGAGGAAAAAGAACTTCATGGCCCCATGTTATTCTCTGGTAATTAAAGGTTTGGGAATATATGTACTTCGATGAAAAAGTATATGCCACCAGGCATACCTCCCTCCTTTTCCATCGCAATATCTGCAGAATGACTTATGCAGTGGTCAGTTTCACATCCTTTCATAATAATTTTTAATTTATTATTTATGCCCCCATAATTTTACATAAGTGCATAAACATGTTCATATGTGGTATTTATTTTCCCTCATAAGGACTATTTTATCTGGCTCTTCTTTCCCATTCCCTCCTCACCAATATTAGCTCATTTAAAAAAAGTACAAACATGGATGTGGGTCTGTGTGTGTTTGGTTCTCTGCAAACACAATATTTTGCAAATATTAGCAAATATTTATGTATGTATATACATATATGTATTGATATATTCACAAAATATAAAAATATTGTCACTGTTTTACAAAGACTATGATCACATCAAATATATTTTTTTGCAGTTTACTTTTTCTTACTCACCAATCTCTAGTGGGACATCCTTCAAGTCAATTAATATGTCTAATTCATTCTCTTTGTATAATTGCATAATATGACAAAATGTATACATATATCATAAGTTATTCTGTGATCCCCTTGTTCATTACTTTCTTTCAGTTCTTAGATACTAAAAACAATGCTACCAAAATATTCTTATACCTCTGTATATCTATCAATTAATCGATCACGGTTATGGACAAAATTTCTAGGAGTAGGATTGTTGTGATTGCTGGTATATGTATTTTTTTGGTAGATATTTCCAGATTGCTTTCTGAACAGTCTGTAACACATTTCTCCTAGCAATGTATAAGCCCCTTTTCCACACATCACTTCCAAGAATAGGTAATATAGCTTTTGTTGATTTTTACTAGTCTGATACATATAAAAATTATAAAGCTACTTTTCCTTTTGCATTTTTCTGAGTGTAATGACCATTTTTTTCTCACACACCTTTTTAAAAAAATTATTTTCTAAAGATTTTCTTTACTGATTTGTCTAAACATACGTTTTTCCCATTTTTTAATCCATTTGTCAATTTGGTGCTTTAAAGATTATAGATATTAATTCATTGTCTTCTGTATTACATGTTTTCTAGCTTTAGCATTTGTCTAATGATTAACTGTTTTGTACATATTTTAAAAATTTAATATAGTTAAATGTATATGTTTTCTTGCCTATATATCTTTCCACATATACATACATATGTGTCTTTCCTTTATATATATTTTTTCTTTGTATGTTCTCCTTTAAGAAAAAATTTATCAAATTCTGAGTTTTCAAGCTTAGCTAAGGTTTCCCCTTGCCCTAGCCAGGTGTGCCACCATATTTTATTAAATAATCTATTTTCCTCCTGAACTGAATTATCATGATTACCACGTAGTATATTCTTATAAATTCTACAGTTTATTTCTAAATTCTTCATTCTATTCCTCTGGTCTATTGGTCTATTTCCAGGCCAAAAACAAATGATTTGATTTTAGTGGATTTATTAGAACAGTGGATTTATTTATGGTTTTTTGTTGTGGTGGTAAGAATGCTTACCATGAGATCTACCCTCTTAACAAATTTTTAAGTGCAGAATACCTTTTTGATAACTACAGGCACTACTATGCACAACAGATCTCTGGAACTTATACATCTTGTATAGCTGTGACTCTACTCATTGAACAACAACTCCCCTTATTCTCCCTCCATTCTCTAGTAACCATCATTCTGTACCATTTCTATACCATTGACTATTTTAGATGGCTCATATAAGAGAAATCATGCAGTGTTTGTCCTTCTGTGACTGACTTATTTCACTTAGCATAATAAGTAATACTCTATTGTATGCATATACTACATTTTCCTTGTCCATCTGTCAATGGACATTTGGGTTGTTTCCATATCTTAGCTAGGGTAACATGGGAAGAATATGTTTATAATCTCTTTTTTTGTCAGTTAAGGTCAGGAAGAAGAACACAGGTGATTCCCTTAAGCTTCCAGGAGCATGCTGGGACCTGTTTTTATTCACCTGGCTTTAGTGAACACATGCATTCAGAAATTAGTTGACTGGTTTAGTAAAGATTTTACAACATAGTTTGCAACTATTTGATGTCAGTCTTGGCTTTTAATTAGAAGAAAAGCCCAAGGAGAAAAAGGTGATAAAGACCTACTTAAATTAGTATGCAGTTTTTCCTGTGATTTGTGATTCTTAGTGCTAGAGGTCAAGTGCATATCTAAATGTATTTTCATGTTTGTACTAAAGGCCTCATTTTGAGGAAAGTCACTCATTTTTGCTCATTTTGAGTAGTAATGGAAAGACATTTTATAAAAGCTTATTGGGATGGCTTCTGGATATTGAATATTTCTCAATATCAACTGTAGATTTAGGTGTCTGACCCTTTGCAGAGAAATGCAAAGAACTGAACCTCCGCAGACCACCTGGGGAGTGGAACCTCATTAGGAACAGACGTGTTTACAGAGGGAGACATGATCAGGTTGGATCCAGCTCTGCTGCTTTTGAAAATCATGCTAAGCCAAATGAATGGTTATAGTAGAAGGTCAAACTTTTCTATGTTTAGCCATTCTGGTTTGTGTTAATTAATAAGAAATGTTCTATAAATACACATTCTTAATTGCAACTAAATTAAATATTCATTTGCAACATTTGCTCTGAAAAATTGATTTCTTAATGAGTATGAAATGAATAGGTCATACTTTTAGAGCACACGGAACTCTTTATAAAAGGAACTAACTGGAGATAGCATTGGTAATTTTTGAACTTTATAAGGATACACGGAAGTACTCTATGAATCTGTAAGTTTCCTGAGATCATTGATATCCTCCTAAAGTAGACATTTATAAAACTCAGGAACTTTTTTCTTTAGTCTATAAATATTACATATAGGAGGTTGTTTCACTGGGTATGCTGGATTTAATCA
This sequence comes from Aethalodelphis obliquidens, assembly GCF_003676395.1. Lineage (NCBI taxonomy): Eukaryota > Metazoa > Chordata > Mammalia > Artiodactyla > Delphinidae > Aethalodelphis > Aethalodelphis obliquidens. The sequence goes on along the minus strand of NW_020837950.1, from coordinate 8,571,001 downwards.
ACATTCTTATGTGGACTTCCCTGGTGGCGCAGTGGTTAAGAATCCATCTGCCAATTCAGGCGACACAGGTTCCAGCCCTGGTCTGGGAGGATCCCACATGCCGCGGAGCAACTAAGCCCATGCGCCACAACTATTGAAGCCCACGTGCCTAGAGCCTGTGCTCTGCAACAAGAGAAGCCACTGCAATGAGAAGCCTGCACACCGCAATGAAGAGTAGCCCCCGCTCGCTGCCCCTAGAGAAAGCCCGTGTGCAGCAACGAAGATCCAACACAGCCAAAAATAAACTGATTAATTTAAAAAACCCAAAACATTCCTATGCAATTGAAATAGATATTTATATACCAGTCATGGTGCCTGAATCGTCTGCAACTACTTTAAGGAAAAATTCCCTGTTTCATTCCTGCCACTTTACTAGATATTGCACTTCCAGCCATGATAATGTTTCTAAAGAAAAGCATAAATAAGTTGATGCCACTTCTTTGCTCGAATGCTCAAATGGGTTTCCATCTAAGAAAAGTAAGAATTAAAGTTCTTTCCAGGGCCTAAAAGCCTGGTTACTGAATAATGTTAAATGCCAAATGAAATCTTATTAGAGAGTTCACATGGAATAATCCCCTGCTTATCCAAATGTGTTCTTCAGGACTTCTTGGAAACTTGGTGACTCTTTTTACAACTTAAGCCTTATCATTTCCATGATCTCAGGTCTATCCATCAGTGGATTCATTTCTACCCGTTGAAATTTGTAGATGGGTGTCTTAGCTCAGGCTACTATAACAAAATGTCCTAGATTCAAAGAGCTGACATCTATTTATCATAGTTCTGGAGGTTCAAGATCAAGGTGCCAGAAGATTTGGTTATTGGTGAAGGCCCTCTTCCTGGCTTGCAGATGGCTGTCTTCTTGCTGTATCCACACATGGTAGACAGATGAAATTTTGGTGTCTCTTCTTCTTTTATAAGGACACTACTCTCATCACGAGGGCTCTACCCTCTTGACCTCACCTAACCCTAACTATATCACAAAGGCTCCAGTTCCTAATAGCATCATTTTGGGGCCTAGGGCTTCAATATAAGAATCTGATGGGACACAGTCCATAACGTTCCAACCCTGACATCCGAAATTTGTGTCCTTCTCACATGAAGAATAGATTCATTCCATCCCAACAATCCCCAAAGACTTAATTCATTCCAATATCAACTCTAAAGTCTAAAGCCCAAAGTTTCATCAAAATATCTTCTAAATCATACATGGGTGAGACTAGAGGTATGATTCATCCTGAGGGAAAATTCCTCTCCAGCTGTGAACCTGTGAAATCAAAACAAAATTATGTGCACATGTGCACAATGATGGTACAGGAATAAGATAGACATTCCAATTCCAAAAGGGAGAAATAGAAACGAAGGAAGGAGTGATGGGTTCCAAGTAAGTCCAAAACCTAGCAAAGCAAATACCATTAGATCTTAAGGCTGGAGAATAATCCTTTTTGGACCAATGCTCTGCCCTCCAAGTCCACTGGGGTAGCTGCATCACCCCTACAGCTTGACTAGGTGCCCTCGCCCCTTTGCTCTGTGGGGTGGTCTAATGCACATAGATCTCTGCAAGGGCTCAGGTTTCTGAAACCTAGGAAGAGGACGCCTTGTCCTCTGGGCCTGAGATGGTAATGACAGTCCTGATGATCTCTGATTGGACTTCAGGGTCATTTTTGAAAGATAGTGTATGTTCACACCTCTCCTTCAGTCCCCACCATTTTCTCTGTTTCCTTTGGTGCCATCTGGCAGAGATGATAAAATCCCATCTCTACTCTTGGCCTCTGCTAAGATGGCTGATTGAGTCCATGAGTCTTACTTATGATTTCTTTATCAAATTGCTGTTTAAACACACCCTTAGTCTTCTCTTCAGAACAAGCTTTTTCAATTTTTTGCAATATGGATAAGCTGAGAATTCTTAAATCTTCAAGTCTTGTTTCCTTTTGCTTAGCAGTTTCTTCTTCAACTCATCTCTATCTTCTCACATTTCGTTATATATAGTAAGAGGGTCCCAAATCACACCTTCAATAATTTGCTTAAAAAGCTCCTCTACTAAACATCCAGTTTTGTTGTTCACGAGTTCTACCTTCCACAGAAGCGTAGAGCATGAACACAATTCAGCCAAGTTCTTTGCCATTTTGTAACAAGTCTATTCACCCCTTACTATGTCACAGATAGGAAACAAAATGGAGAAATTTTACCCCGGAGTAACAAAATGAAGTTGAAACCACTCCAAGAATGACTGGGTTGCCCTTGTCCACTCATAGCCATGAAAGTGAAGAAATATAAAACCTTATTTGAAAAAAAAAAAAAAAATCTTATTTGAACTTATTTGAACTTACATTCAGAGAAACTTAGTGTCTCAAAAACTTTAATTACAAAATAAATATATTTATTAATTCCAAATAATTTAATATAGGGTTTAACAGTATTGGGATAACAGCTGCGTGCAGAAACTGTTTCACATGTAAGAACAAATAGGAGACACTATCAAAGGAAAGTCAGAGAAAGGAGAGCAGTATTACAATACAAAAACCTCAAAAAAAAAAAAAAAAAAAGGAAGAGAGAGATTCAATCAAATGCCAAGTTTCACTTGCACTCTCTTTACTCAGAAGGCCCTCCTTCGTGGGTTCAACTAGCTCATTCTTGTGCCCCTTCAAATTTCCTGGTAATCTTCTGCAGGAAGCCTTCTCTAAGCATTGCAATATGATGTGGATTTCTCACATCTGTGCTTGCCCACTATCTGTGGTAGTCACTTAGCATACTGACTTTGATAAAATTACCCACTATGTTACTAAACGTGGGTTAAATTAAATCTGATGCCTTTTGGAGTTCTTAGGGATAAAATAACCTCATCTCTGCATAATATATTTATTTCTCCTTTTCCATTATTTATAACTACTGATATTTTCTTACTTATATCATTGACCAGACCAAAATTTCCAAATTATACTAAATAATAATGGTAAAGCAGAAATCATTTTTCCAGAATATAAGGAGAAATTTTTAAATTTTCGTTTTAAAATATTTTATTAAATAAGAATCATCCTCTAATACAGTTAAATTCAAATTTAAAATGAGATGAGTCATTTAAATTATTACTTTGGGCATATGTTAAACTGATACTATAATTTTCTGACCTAGTAATATATCTCATTAGCTCACCTTTATTTGCATTCTTGGATCCAATGCTTTTCGGTGATATTGAATCACGTTTAATTGTAGTTGTTAGAATTTCTGTTTAAAATTTTTGTTATGTACATGTGTGAAATTGGTATAGAGTTTTCTATTTTTAATTATCACTGAGCTTGGGATTAAGATAATATTAACTTTATGTGATGAATTTGCTAATATCACATTGTTTTTGTGACCTAGAACACATAATTTAACTTGATAATTATATTCCTCTTCAAACTTGGGAAGATTTCACCAGTGGACATGTAAACACATTGTGGTTTTTGATGTAGTATTTTCGTATTTTTGAAAAATTTTCCATGAGTTATTGTCTGCTACTTTTTATAATTCTGTTATATCAATTTGATATTGAAAATTTTAATAAAAAACAAGCAATCTTAATTAATGTATATGATTGTAGTATTTACTACAAATTTTTACAGCCTTTTTGAAAACATTTGCATGGTTTCTTTTCTCCTTTTTTTTCCCAGAACCTGTTCTCAGATTTACCAATCCCTGTATTTTACAATGTTTTATAAATCAGACAAGTTTTGTAATAATTGATTTGGATGGACAATTCTCACAAATTTCTTCAAAATGAACACTCATTCCTTCAAAATAAATCATTCTACACTTTCAGGTGTCAAGTTATACTGAGAGACAGCATAGCATGGTAGCTAACCATATGGATTCTAGTGCCAAACTTCCTTAGCGTGAATCTCAGCTCTACCACTTACCAACTGTGTGATGTTGACTAAATTATTATATTCTGTGTACTTTAGTTATGTCATCTTCTAAATCAGGATAATACCAGTATTTACCTCATAGGGTGTTGTTGAGGATCAAATGCATTGATTCACATACAACATTAGAGAACTGTCTGGCACAGAGTGAGGACTCAATAAATATAAGCAATTGCATTGACTTTTTTGTTCTATTTGATGGTATAACAATGATATAAGAAAATATTATATGTAAGAGGTTATTAATCTGACTCCCTTCTGCTGCCTGTTTTATTTGCAGGTAAGAAAAACATGCAGGGATCAAGCCCAAAAGAATGAACTCTTCTAGCTGTGTTTTAACATCTAGGTTTACGACACATAATCATCTCTCTGAGCAATAGATAAGTGCAGTGACTCATCAACATTTCTCTGCATATGCATACCAAATTTCTAACAATAAAATGAAAATATCTGAAGCCAAAGAGTATAAGTATCTACTCAAGTAAACAAAAATAACATAACACCTTTTAAACCATCACCATGGGCTACAAGGGAACCAATATAAACAATCATTTGTTGAAAATAAAGCAGAGTTTTGAGCAAATATAGTAGAACCAGATGCCTTCAAAATCAGCCATAAGGTATGGAGTTTATTGGATGTAACCAGATGCTTATTCCTCCTGTAACCCTGCAGTAAGACCTTCTGAAACTAAGCAGATGTAATCTAGATGCTAAGTAGGATTCCATCTTTTTTAATGATCTGCAAAGGTAGTGACTTACTGCCATTAAGTGCTTTCAGGTTTTGATGATGATATGTCTGCAGACTACATCAAGACAGGGATGTCTTTTCAGATACAGGGCCAGATGGTAACACGAACTTGATGCTTCCAGGATGCGATTCTAAGGCTTACCCAGGACGATGGCCATAAATAATTCTGGCTTTCACCTTTTAATCTCTTCGACTCCCCATATTTCACTTGCAAGTATTCTCCATTTCATTTACTTTCCACATATCATTTGTACTTCAAAGATGTTTACAGCTTCATTTAACCTGTGATTTATTGCTTTTTTTAAAAAGGATAAACTGACTGAAGTACACCCTATGGGCTAATAGATACTTAAAAATTGGTTGAAAATTCTCTGTTGTGCAAGGACATTCCTTAAGAAGTAGGAAAAGGAATATGAAAATATGTAACCAGGAGAGATATTTTAAAAAGCATATTCATAAAAATACATTAAAAATTAATTAATAATTCATTTATATTGGCAGTTTATCAACAATTTAATTTTAAAAGTAATTGACAAAAAGAGGACATTTAAGAAGTGTTTGTCTCTTTGACAACTTTTCATGGAAAGAGAATCTGGTGACTAAAGTTTCTGTGCAATTAATCTGCCAGTCCTCAGTGGAACATGACATTTGTGATATACAGGAAGTGTCTCTCAACTAATTATACTGTTTGCCTTATGAATAAACTATTACTATTGATTTTTGCTGTTCTGTGCTATTTTTCCAGTGTTTATGAAAGCTATAGCTACTGCTGTGTCTCTTACCCTCTGAAAAACACAAACCTACCCTAAAAAAATTTTTTTAAGTGGCTGTAATGTTCCCATAATTGGTTTCATTTTAGATAGACGACATCCCAGAGCCCATTCAGTCTTCTCTCCAGCACTCCCTCTCTGCTCCTGATTCTTGTGTAAGAAGGAGAATTAATAAGTGACTTAGCTCCTCTATGATGGATAGATACCCTCACTATCCATGTTAGTGTGTGTAAAGGCTGTGATTAGAGTTTGCTGAATTACTTCCAAAATAGTACAATATAGAAAGTCAGAAAATATAATGAATTTTTGTATTGGATACTGAGCTGATAAAGAGAAACCAAAATTTCAATGTATGGGTTTGAAAGCATATTCTTCCTTAGTAGTAGATTTTATTACTATCCAAAGAGAAAGGCACCCCATCAATGAACTGGAGAGAGAGGGGTGCTAGCTATGTGGAAATTCTATGTTAGAGCCTCTACACAGCATTACCTTCTAAAGAGGACCAGAACATAGTCCCTGTCATCAAGGAGGCTTTAGTCAATAAGAGCAGCAAATAAACTAAAAAAAAGATTATAATTTAAAATCTGTATAGACCAAATACTGTCTTTATCTATATTCTTGAAAGTTTCCAAATCACCCAGATCTAGGCAATTCTATCATATGCAAAAATGTGTCATTCTTTGATCCAATTATCAAGCTTACTTCAAAACTGCTTTCTTTTAACTTCTAACTTTCCCAAATCCTGAAGAAAATAAACAGTAATACTAGTTATAGCTCTCATAAACCAAGGTCTTACTATACTTATTGGTGCTCTGTGTACATTTTTCACTTACTTTTTAGGAAAAAAAATACTTCCAAAGCATGAATTTGAAACAGAGTAATAAGGTTCTTGGTCTGGGCACCAAGTAAATAGCAGAGCTGGGGTCTGACTCAGTTCTGTATGATTTCAGTGCATCCAAGCAGGATGAAATACTGCCGCAAGTGAAACATTGTAGCTAAAAAGGATTATTTCTCAGCATAAATTTTCTTATATCTCAATTTCCTGTTCTCTTAAATGGAAAGAGACTGGTAAGTTTCTAAGGTGTCTTTGAAATCTGAGAACCATGGTTGATGTAACTTCAGTAGGAAGACGTTGTATTTTCTTTGTCTTCTCTTCAATAATTAAAATTCTCACAGCACATTTCCTTACACTCAATATCTACATTCCCTATTCTACATTTTCTTTATGTTTTAAAAATCTGAATTTTTAAATATCCCAGTGGTTGGTATGTAGAAAATGTAAGTGTGCCCATAGAAGAAAGTCAATCTGAGCTAATCAAGTTGATAACAACTCACATAATGGTTTTTAGCCTTCATCACTACTTGTTGTTGTCCGTTGCCTTTACTATGTGTTTTGGAAATTCATATTAAGGCAGAACTCAGTCTTAGTGAAAAAAATAACCTGAGGCATCATTTATAAGCAGTTTTTAAAAAATACTTGAAAATATTCCTTGATGCACATTTCCAAATTTTCTGAAGTTCCAGAGAGAAAACTACTTGTTCCTTACACCCACAAGAGGGACTACTTCAACACACTATATGGGATAAAAAAGACTACTTTAAAAATAATCAGGAAAATTAGGCAATTTGCAATTGTAATTGAACAATTATGGCATTATACTGCTGAAGAAGCAACATGGGAGACTCATATATGATGTAACTGACAAATAGTAAATATCTCCAAAAGAAAATGACATTATAAAGTAGGTTTACAAGCCCAGTGATAAAGGGCTTAGGAAAGAGGCACAAAGATTTTAAAGTATCATCTTCTCAGAAGCTTCTTATATTATGTAGAAGAGAGCATCCTGCTTGTCAGAAGAAAATAATACAAATCTAACAGCTGGAAGGGTTCTATATGAATTGGCTCTTTTATTCATATATCCATTAACTATTCAAGTTGCTAATTCTAGGAGTAGAAACTCGATCTCCACCCCACCAACTTATTTCTCCTCTATTCATCTTATATTGGTAGATGTTAGCCATGTAGTCTGGGCACTGAAGTGGGAAACTACAGAATCATCTTGGACATCTGGTTTTCCATCTCCCACTAGATGTGATCAAGCTGTTCTCAAACTTTCCTCCCCATCACATCTCAGAGGCATCTGTTAAATAGGATGCTGACACCCCTGTGAGTAGCTTCATTTTTTGAGGGCTGCAAAATTTTTTAAAAAGTTAGCTGCACATTATGTGAATTGTACAATTTTTACTTGCTTCTTAACCAGTTTTAATTCAACAACTTCACCGAACACACACACACACACACACACACACACACACACACACGTACAGGACTTGAGAACTGCTCATCTAATTTATTACCAAGTGTTGTCATTTCTACCCTCTTACCATTTATTGCATGTGCCCCCTCTTCTAAATCCTCACCAAATTTTTACCTTGGGCATTCTTCATCTCTCTCCAGAACATTTGTTGCTAGGATATTTCCTCTGCCTACAGTCTGCCCTCCATCCAATCCCTCCTTCTCTCCACCAATCTCTCTAATTCAAATCCATCAAGTCACTCCCTTGTTTAAAAATTTTTTGACTCCCTGGTGATGTTTTTTACTAAACCCCCAATGACTCCATAGCACTGATTTAAGTATTTAAAAATGAAACATAAAATAAAATGTTTTTCACCAGAAAACTCTCCATTATACTGCTTCACTTGTCCTGTGAAAAATGATGCAATTTTATATCAATCAATATCTGAACTGCTAAAGAAACTTATTCAATTGTATATTTTATGTGTTATAATTTATAAATATTATGAAAGAAGCATCCTCAGGAAAATTGTAGGATGCTCTAAAGAGGAGCAAACATTAAAAATAAGTCATAAGTATGAAATGTTTATTAAGAGTTTCAGCTATAGAATGTGGAAAACCGAGGGTCAGAATCAAGGGTCAGCACACTGACAGGTGACGTGCTTAAGACTAGTAAGTTATGACTTTATACATTTTAAAATTGTCATAATCCTTTCTATTGCTTTGGTAATGCTCTAATTGACTGAAACCTCTTTGAAGAAAAAAAACATGTCCTGTTCCTCTTTGGAAGACAACATTGCATAATGAAAAGAGCATAATATTTGCAACCAGGTAAATTTGATTTTGAATACAAAGTTAGCTGTTCATTAGATGTAAGAGACTTTGTAAGTTACTTCATTACCTGAGCCAGGTTTCTCCTTCTTAGATTGGAGATATTAATAGCGGTAGGAGTTATGTAAAGTTTAATAAAATAAAGTATGTCGAGTTCCTAGCACAAGGATTTTCCATAATGATAATAACTGGTAATATTTTTTTCAGTAAGTATTTGGTAAGTAATTATCCGGTTGGATTTTTCTCAATAACATTTTATTGCTAATTAAAATATTAACCATTTAACACGTTCTCAAAGGATCTAGGAGAGGAAGAAAAGATTCCATGTAATTTTGAAAAGGCACAAAAAGGATTTAAAAGGCTACAAGTGAAAAAGAGGATAATGAAGCTAAAAACCTGTGTACAGAAATGGAAAATTCTAGGCAAAGCCTGTCAAATATTACTAACTAAACAGATTTTCTCCCACATCCTTTGGATCTTAAGAGTAAATTGTATCTGAGTCTTCCTTCTTCAATTCAACCCAAGAGTACAGATTTAAATATGATTGCTGTCTTAGCTTGTGATATCTGTTTTTTCATAACTAACCACTTGCCTCTGAGAATTCCTGATACTATTTGCACAGTAAGTTCTTTAATCAAATTTGAGAGGAGTTGTTCTCAAAAGCTCACTTTCAAAAGCAATCATCATATTTAATAAATAATGTTTCATATTTAAAACAGTAGCACATGCACAATATAGGTTTTCAAATGAAAATTACATAATTCCACCACAGCATAAAGGAAGACATGAATACACAAATTTAAAGTGACATGAATTTCAGGAAAATTTGAAAGCAAGTATGGATAAAATACTGTTGATAGAACAGAATTATTCAAACTTGGAAGACAAGTTTTGAGGGAAAGAAAGTGTCCAACACATCATCATTCAAATATAAAGCCAATAAATAGCATTTTCAAACTGTAAAAATACACTAAGTGAAAGAAAATGAATAACTTAAAATGAAACAAAATGGAGGCAAAAAGAAAGAAGGAAAGAAAAGTATAACAAAAAAACTTTTTAATGGTGGATTCTAACCAAACAACATGTGTAAAGAAATTGCTCTAACAGGATCATGATGGTTTTCAAGCTGAAAACTGAGCAAGGTGTACAACTCCCTGAGATAAAACTCATCAAGAATATTGGGACCTTTGAACAAACTATTTAGAAATAAAATGCCAACAATAAAGAATGAAAATTAAAAACTCAGACATGGAGAAGTAATGGGTAGAAAATTGGTGATGCTGTGTATTTCTGAGAAAGTCTTAATCAAACCAATGGGTTTAAATTAACAAAAATTAACCCATTAGAGACTAACAAAGATTGTCCTTTAGAGACAATTTCCTTCAGGAATCTCCTTAATAACCCACAGAAGCCATGTAAAGGCATATCTTACTTTATTGTGCTTCACTTTATTGCACTTTGCAGATATCGTGGTTTTTACAAATTGAAGGTTTGCAGCAACCCTGCAGCAAGCAAGTCTATCAGCACCATTCTTCCAACAGTATTTGCTCTATGTCACATTTTGGTAATTCTCACACTATTTCAACTTTTTATTATTATTATTATTATATTTGTGATGGTGATGTGTGATCAGTGATTTTTGATGTTACTATTGTAATTATTTGGGGGTGCTAAAAATCACATCCATAAACTTAGTAGATAAAACAGCAGCAAGGCTTGAAAGAAGTTCTGCTGTGGGTAAATTGTTATCAAGCAGCATTGCAAGCTACAGAGAAATTGTTCATGAAAGGAAGAGATAATTGAGGCAAATTTTATAGTTGTCTTATTTTAAGAAATTGCCACAGCCACCCTAACCTTGAGCAACACTGACCAGTCAGTAGCCATCAACACTGAAGCAAGACCATCCACCAGCAAAAAGATTATGATTTGCTGAAGGCTCAGATGATGGATAGCACATTTTAGCAACAATGTATTTTTTAATTAAGGTATGCACATTGTTTTTTCAGACATAATGCTATTGCACACTTAGTAGACAACTTTATTGTGTAAACATAACTTTTTTATGCACTGGGAAACCAAAATATTTATGTGACTCACTCTATTGCAGTATTCTCTTTATTGCAGTGGTTTGAGACCAAACATGCAATATCTCCAAGGTATGCCTGTAGTTTGACCATAGGACCTTAAAATGCACAACATTTAAATCTCTATAAATATTTTTTTAAAGACTAGAAAACTGAACATATTGATATTCTAAGCAGCAAGAAGAATAATCCATATTCAAAAAGCAAATGGAATATGTGACCTAAAATTTTAAAGTATGATTAATGTTTAAAAGAGATGAAACATTTGAAAGGAAAGCAAATTAAAAAATTTAAAATATTCAAATAAAAAGTAAAACAAATATAGAGACAATTTCCTTCATAAATCTGTAAGATACACATTATGAAAAGTAAACAAAATAAAAGAAATAAAAATACAGATATTAATATAAATTGACTTAAAAATCTTTAAAATGTTACAATTGTATCAATAAGTGGATACAGAATAAAAACTGACAAATCTGGGCTTCCCTGGTGGCGCAGTGGTTGAGAGTCCGCCTGCCGATGCAGGGGACATGGGTTCGTGCCCCGGTCCGGGAAGATCCCACATGCCGTGGAGCGGCTGGGCCCACGAGCCATGGCCGCTGAGCCTGCGCGTCCGGAGCCTGTGCTCCGCAACGGGAGAGGCCACAACAGTGAGAGGCCCGAGTACCGGGAAAAAAAAAAACAAAAAAAAAAACTGACAAATCTCAGTAATGAATTACAAAGATGAAAATTATTTCAGAAATAAAGACTGAACTTAGATCATATGATATCACTTATATGTGGAATCTAAAAAAATGATACAAATGAGCTTATTTACAAAAGAGACAGACTCACAGACATAGAAAACATTTATGGTTACCAAAGGGGATAGCAGGTGGGTGTGGGGAGAGATAAATTAGGAGTTTGGGATTAACATATACACACTACTATATATAAAATATGTAACTAACAAGGACCTACTATATAGCACAGGAAACTATTTCAATATCTTGTGATAACCTATAATGGAAAAGATTCTAAAAAAGAATATATATATATGTATATATATATATTTTTTTTTATATATATAAAACTGAATCACTTTGCTGTACACCTGAAACTAACACAACATTGTAAATTAACTATATTTCAGTTAAAAATGGTTAAAAAAACTGAATTTAGAAAAAACTATGAAACATTTAATGAAAAAATCTGAAATAAAAGGTACACTGGAAGTATTTAATGTCAGATTAGATACTGAAGAAGAAGAAAATCAGTGAACTTGACTTTGTGAAGTTAAGTGAAGTTGTACTTTTTGAAACATTCCAAAATGAAGCACAGAGAGAATAAAGACTGAAAATAAAGTGAGTAGTGACTCAATGACATCCGAAAAAGTACCAAGCAGCCCCAGAAGAACAGAGCACAGGTGGATAGAAAAAAATCAGAGATAAAAAATATTTGTCCAAATATAATAACTATAAATCCACAGACACACAAAGTTCAATAAACTAAAGTAAAAGCAATATAAAACAATTACATTTAGTTGCATTATAATAAAATTGTTAAAAAACTTTGATACAGAGAAAATTTAAAAGCCTCCACTGTAAGGCGAACACTTTTTGTGCCAAGAAACTAAGAATTACAGCAAATTTCTCACCTGAAATTATGCAATTCAGAACACAATGGAACATTTTAAAAATAATGCAGAGAAATAAATGTCAACCTAGAAATATTGGCTAGTAAAAATATTACAAAAATGAAGAACACAAAGAGAGTTTGGACAAAATAGTTGAGAGAATTAATTGAAATCAGACCTTTACTAAAGGAAATGTTAAAGAAAGTTCTTCAGGAATAAGAGAAATGATACCAGATGGAAATTTGTATCTATACAAATGAGTGAAGGGTGACAGAATTGGTAAGTTTATAGGCAAACATAAAATACTTTTTATTCTTAACCTATTTTAAAATTAACTGATAGTTTAAGCAAAAACAATGACAATTTATTGTGTGATGAAATGCAATATATCACCTCAATAGGCAAAGGACAGGAGGGGTGAAATTTTACTTTTGTAAAATTTTTGTAAAAATTTGTAAAAATTTATTTGTGTGTTTGAAGTATTATTTGGAAGGAAATGTGATAAATAAATACATGTGTTATTAACCTTAGGGCAATAACTAAAAATTAAACCCAAGTGTTATAGCTATAGTTTATGAAGATAAAATGGAAGCATAAAAATATTCAGTCCAAAAGATGGCAGGGAAAGAGGATAAAAATAACTAAGTGTATCTGAGATGCATAAAAAGCAAATAGAAAGACAGTAGACTTCATATCAGCAATATGATAATTACATAAAATGTAAGTGATCTAAACCAGAGATTGGCACATTTTTTTCTGTAGAGGGTCTGATAGTAAATATTTTAGGCTTTGTGGTCCACCTAAAATCTCTGTCACATATTCTCCTTTGTTTACTTGTTTGTTTATGTGTTTTTTAAAATTCTTTAAAAATATACAATCCGTTCTTATCTCAAGGGTCATAGGAAAAAAAGGCATGACTCAAATTTGTCCTGAAGGCCTTAGTGTTTCAATCCCTGGTTTAAAATCAGTGATCTACACTTTCACCTTAAGTAATTAGAAAAATAAAAAGCAAATTTAATGCAAATTAAGAAAAAGGAGAGAAAGAATAAAGATAGATATCATCAAATTAAAAATAGTAATTTCATGAAGAAAACAAAACCAAAAGCTCATTCTTTGAAAGTATCAATAATATTGATAAAGTTCCTACTTACTGGTTTATCCATGTCAATAAATTTACCTATCAGTTGTTTTCTTTCTTCATAGCTTATATAGAAATCATACTTATTCACAAGATTATTATTTGAGTAAAATAGCATTTATTAAAATGTCATAAGAGTACATGGAGCTTAGTAGATAATAAATTCTAGTCTCTGTCTTTTAATAATGCTCCTACTAACAAGTCTCTTCTTGTAATTATGATGGTTACCTTCCTCTATTAATTATGACATTCAATTTTCAATGCATTCTCTATATTACAGCTAGAGAAAATGGGGACAAAATCAACAAAACTTAAGGCAGTTACATGGTCTGACCAATATTAAAAGAAGCAAGTTAAGCTGTAGTTCTTAAGTGGTCAACATTCCTGTCCATTGTATATCTCCCTTTACCATTCAACTGTTTTCCCTGAAATAGACTCTTTAAAAATCCTATTAAAAACTTCATGGATAACAGTAATTTACTGCCTGTAAGCAGAAATATTTTCAAATAAAATAACATAGCAAAGCATCTAACACAATCAAATAACTAGAATTCTTAGACAGTAGTAAAAATAAATGAGCTTTTTTCACATGATGGTTTTCCTCATAAGCAAGCTTCTTGGAAAGAAAAAGAAAGTGTCAGGAATTTGAAAAATTGTGTTTATTAATCTCTCAAGTGATATAAGGGATTACTGAAAATGACAATGAACTGCTTACCTAAATTTAAACTCAGGCTCTCCACAGCCATGGGCCGATTGTTTGGCCATGGACTTCATGAAAAAAGGTAAAAGCAGAAAAACAGCTTGACTATTTGAAACTAAAATATTGTTTAGGAGGTATTAAAAATAACATCAGAGTGACTGGTCGTGTTCTGAATGTAGTTTCATTTTAAAAAAATTCTCCAATGTGTGAACTAAATTTTGACACTTCCATGGACACAAAAGATTATTTTTGAGCCATATTTAGTTGAGAAAGATTCAAAATAGAGCTTAAAGGATTGTTTTAGCCACACTGCACATAATACCATTTAAAATTACAGTTTATAACTATGGTAAATGACATAAAAAGACCAAAATAAACTACTGATCTTTGAATTGCCTTATTATAAAAACATGCTGATGTTTTTGAGATACTTATCAGCAGAAACATAGAAATTATTTATCTATGCTATGTATTTTCTAGGTAAACAAGGGAATATTCATTTTTATACCTGTAGCCCTTAGCATTTCCTATTGCTACAATAATCAACTGCTATACAGTCTCAGAGTTTTAGTCAAAAATTATGCATTGATATCCTTAAAATTTCTTGAATCTACATATTGGGTTGACCTAAAAGTTCATTCAGGTTTTTCTGTAAGATGTTATGGAAAAATCCGAACGAACTTTTTTGGCCAACCCAATATTTTAATGGATATTTAAGATTCATAAATTTATCCCACCATGCAGTACTTCTTATTACTCTAAATTATGGCTTGCTCTGTCCTCCCTTGTCTTATTCCATCATTCCCTTTATTAAAAAAATTTAAATTTTAGCTATTAAAATAGCTAATCTAGATAATTTACAACTGAACTAGATGTAAATTTGAAGCCTTATGAATTTTAGCCCAATCTGGATTGATTCATTCTTATATTTATACAACAAATGTTTATTTAAGGTCATTTTTGTGCCAGGCCTTGTTTTAAGTAGGGTAGAGCAATTTATAAAACAGACAAAATTGCAAAACATTGCATATTAATATATTATTCCACTTATATGGACTGTCCAGAAAAGTAAATTTATACATATAGAAAGCAGATTAATGATTGCCTGGGACTGGAAGTAGGAACCAGATTGACTGCAATGAAACAAGAAATTTTATTTGGGAGAAAGATGTATTCTACATCTGAATTGTGGTGATGTATGTACAACTTTGTAAATTTACTAAAAATGATTGAATTTTACACATAAATAGGTATATTTTATGGTATGCAAATTATATTTCAATAAAGTGTTGAGGAAAATAAGTGAATAAAAAACAGACCAAAGTCTTCGCCTTTATAGAGTTTACATTCTAGTGGGGAGATGCGTGTGAATAAGTACCAAATATATAATAATATCAATTAAATTCTTTGAAGAAAAACAAAGCAGGGTCAGAGTGTTGATGGTGACGGAGGTGTGGGGAGAGATGGCTATTTCAGAGAGCTTGTCAGAGAAGGCTTTGAGTTTAACAGCCAGCAATGCTGATATCTAGATGTTCCAGACAAGAGAAAATGTATGAAAGGCATAGCCTAAATCAGGTTAGTGGAGTTTGAGGTGACCAGTGTGTCTGGGAAGGGGTAAATAGTTAGGAAAGGGCAGGAGGTGAAGTCAGAATAACAACCAGGGCTACTTTCTATAGGGTAACCATTTTTGGATTTCAGAAAGTCTTTGGAGAGTCATTTTGGAATGTCTTGAGTCAGGTCATTGGACACCTTCCTACTTTTCTCTCTTTGTATAAATTCTATGACATATGACTTATAAACATTTTGACATTCTGACATTTTGAAAATATATTTTTCAGAGGAGTAATAGTATTTAAAATATCCTAACTTCCTTTCATGTCTGACCTCAAACTTGGAAAGGCTTTATTTTATTTTAATTTTCTTTATCTTGATACCTGATAATTTTGACTGAAACCAACTTGCTTTTACATTAACCACGTTGAATTAACTTGTTCTATGCAAGTAGTTTTTATGCTATAAACAGATTTATAGATTAGACTGTACGGTGATATATGACCTGTTTTACCATCTTCTCATAATATAGTGTCCTTAGTTCATCTGAATATTTTTTTTAATGAGGTACCCAGAATGGAATAAATTATTCTCACTATAGCCTTACTGATAATTAAATTCAAAAGCTTTTAGCAAGTGTTGGTCTCAAAAAAGTGTTTTGCTTTTAATGTAGAACAAAAATTGGGTTCATTGTTGTTGCAATCCTTGTTTTTCCATTAAATCAACATGCATATTTAAAACAGATGTTTTAGTGTTTCTACCTCTAACTAAACATTTAACGAAAGAGTTTATTTTGTTGTAACATTCTGTTCTTATTTTAAGGCCTTTGATTAAGAATTCTAATTTAAGAATTCAATCATGTTAATTTATTAAATTTTATATCTCTTTGATATTACTGGTCCTCATTAAAGATTATAATGTCTCATAATTCATTTATTAATCTTATTGAGAATGCATTCACTTTGTCTTCCAGATAACTAATAGAAATATGCAATAAGGCTTTATACTAATCTGTATGAGATATTATCTCATTACACAATATGGAAAAGTGGGTTTTTTTCTTCAGTCTTACATAATATCTATTCAAATAATCACCAAAGATCATTAGAAATATTCCACTTTGCCTTGGGAATATCTAAGTGGTAAGCCTTCAAAGGAAATCCAAGAGAAATAGACATTGTACTCAGATGTTCAACATTAGCTCTGCTTAAGAACTAATTCAGAAAGGTCCATCAGACAGGACAAAGAGATTTCATGTAAGGTTTTAAAAAGGAGATCCTCTGCAGGGAAAGGAGATAGATTTGAGATGAATATCAAGTAAGAGAGGAAGAACTTTTTCATACCATTGTCATGGGGAAGCAAAAGTTAATGGCGTTACAGCATCAATGAGCCAGGTGGCATGTGATGGGGATGTGATTGTGGTGGCCAGTCACTAGACACACAGGATGGAAAACATGGGCCTGTTCCCACCCATTCCCACCTGGGTGAGTCTCTTACGTCAGGGTTTCCCCACCATGACTGCACATTAGAATTGCAGGACACTATGGCCCTTGCCCCCACGTCCTCAGCCTGCCTTTTGACTGTGGAAAAACTTTAGCCAAAGAATAAGTTTAATCAGAGAAGTGAGAAAATGCAGAAGCAAAGAAAAGCAGTCAAACAGAACAAAACAATAACAGTTTGGTCATTAAGCAAAGTCAAGGACCTTTAATCCCTTCCTAAGGGCTACAGATAATATTCTGAGCCATATCCTGTGAGCTGTCTTATGGATACTGAAACTCCCACCAGGTGGAAGAAGTTAACTGCATGACCAGACAGTAGCCATGACATAAGCTGCCACAATTCTGAGAACTGGCCTCAAAGAAATGGGAACAAACCGACCCTGGAACTGAAGGTTAATTGTACTTAAAACAATCAAGAAGTTGCTGATCAGACCACCGCATGACCAATTTCAAGATGACTGCCAGAGCTGAGTGTGCTGTTTCTGCATGTAGCCCCTCCCTCTGCCTGTAAAAGCTCTTGCCCACTTGTTGTCAGTGGAGGGGTGTCAGCCTTTGGACACGAGTCTGCTCTCCCCCCCACCCCCAGTTGCTGGCAAAACTGAAATAAAGCAAACTTTCCTTCCCACCAATCTTCTCTCTTTAATGGCTTTGAACGACAAGGAGCCAGACCCCACTTTCAGTTACAGAATCACCTGGGAACTTCTGATAATACTAATGCTGGATTCCAAAGCCCAGAGAGTCTGATTCCGATTGGTATGTTGTAGCACCAAGACATCAGGACTTTTTAATACTCTCTAGGTGATTCAAATGTATAGCCAATGTTTAGAACCACTTTCTTAGGGATAGAATTTTTTATTATAGGATGTATAACTCTTGCTCAATTTGTTTTAGTTTAATATTTGATTTTGTATTTTAGCTTAAAATTTAAGGTATCATTCTAAAAGCCAAAGTTTTTTATTATTATTATTAATTTGATATTGATTGGTGTGTTCTCTAGTTTTTTTTTTTTTTTTTTTTTTTGGCCACACCATGCAGCATGTGGGATCTTAGTTCCCTAACCAGGGACTGAACCCATGCCCTTTGCATTGGAAGCATGGTGTCTTAACCACTGGACCGGCAGGAAAGTCCCTCTAGTTATTTACTGATACTTAAAAGCAAAACTATTATCAAATGTGAGAGTCTGTCTATATCATAATTCTCATTAATACACTAAGATAAATCAGTCAATATGAAAATTGTGGATTTGGACTACTGCTGAACTAGTATACTTCAGTCTTGGAATAGTGGCAATAAATATGGAGAAGTTACAAATACATAAATAAAAATCATATTACTGTTGACCCTTGAACAACATGAGTTTAAACTGCACAGGTCCACTTATATGTGAGTTTTTTCCAGTGAATGCATATATGTACTGTAAATGTAGTTTCTCTTCCTTATGTTTTTCTTAATAACATTTTCTTTCTCCAGCTTAATTTACTGTAAGAATATTGTATACAATTCATATAACATACAAAGTATATGTTAATCAAAACACGTAAAACAAAACGTTTATGTTATTGGTAAGGCTTCTGGTCAACAATAGGCTTTTAGTAGTTTAAATTTGTTGGGAGTCAAAAGTTATACACGGATTTTGGACTGTGACAGCCTTGGTGCCCCTAACCTCTGTGTTGTTCAAGGGTCAACTGTATATCAAAATAGTTGTTATGGTAAGAACTTAAATAACAGAAAACTGAAAGTAAAAATTTATTAGAAAAATAGAATTACAGTTTAAAACTTAAATGAGCTTCCAGCTTAAGAGATGAATTAAGCATACTCCACTCTGCCAGAATCCAATTAAAATCATACAAAGTCATAGAAATGAGCAAAAGTTAAATGAGTTGATAGATATAAAACTCTTAGTGTAGTCTCTGATACTTATTAAGTGCTCAGGAAGGTTATATATTATTGATGGTATTATCATAAAAGAGAATCATTCATGATGGCACTGAGAAACAGAAGGGGGCAATACTACTGGGTTGGGACATTGATGACTTTCTGGGAGATAGAATATAATTGCTATAATATGGATAATTTCAGCCCAATACATGCAAAGAAGAAGTTGTCAGCAGCTGTAAGTGCCACTTTTCTGCCAAAAGAATGATATGGCTCCTAGTTTGCAGCAGGCAGGTATAGAGGGAAGAAAAGGGACTAGGGGTAGAAATCAAGTTGATAAAAGTGCTGTCCACAAAGCAGTTGTTCAAGTTATACTGAACTCTCCTCTCTCACCCTTGAATGCAGCAGCATCAGAGAATCCAGGAAAAACCTTGACAAACTAAAGAATAAGGAAACCACAAAGCATATGGAACATACAGTGAAACTTCAGAAGTTCTCTCTGCGTTATCAGGAAAAAGACAAGGATGCACGCTACCAACACTTCTGTTCTATATTACACTGGAGACTTTAGCCCAAATAGTAAGGCATGTAAATAGGAATATAATGTATGAAGATTGGAAATGAGGACACAAAACTCATTATTCACAGATGATATGAATGTTTACACAGAAAATCAAATGGTATATATAAATTATTAGAATTAATAAGTTTATTAAGACTGATGTTACAAAACCAGTTATTAATAACTGATTAATAATCAATTGTATCTCTACCTACCAGCATCAAAGAATTAGACAAGATAACTTAAAAAAATATTTTTTTCAAATAGCTTAAAAATTTAAAAGTTTAGACTAAATGTAACACAAATATGCAAGACATGTATGAAGAAAACTTTAAAATATATTAACAATAAATATCCAAATAAGTATAGCTATCTGT
Source organism: Aethalodelphis obliquidens (assembly GCF_003676395.1). Taxonomy (NCBI): domain Eukaryota; kingdom Metazoa; phylum Chordata; class Mammalia; order Artiodactyla; family Delphinidae; genus Aethalodelphis; species Aethalodelphis obliquidens. The sequence continues at coordinate 8,551,011 of NW_020837950.1, read as the reverse complement.
AATCTGGCATTACAGATTAAAGATTACTGGCAAAAGCACAAAGTTATTAATAAATGATGCTGGAATATTTTCGCAACCGTACTGGGAAAAAAAGTTAAATTCGTCCCCTACCTCCCACCATTCACAAAAATTAACACCAGGCAATTTGAATACCTAAACATAAAATCAAAACCATGAAGCTTTTAGAAGATAACTTGTGGAATTACTTTGTGACATCAGTGTGAGTAAAGAGGTACCTGCTATAAAGTAAAAGGCTCAGAAATTCAACTAAATTGAAATTAAGAATTTACATTAGTTAAAATACATCTTTAAGAGAGTGGAAAGGCAAACTACAGACTGGGAGGAGATATTTTCCAAACATCTAGCCAACAAAGGACTAAGATGCAAAATGTAATTTAAATAAACAACTCATAGATCAATTAAAAAAGAAAACACAGTAGAAAAATAGGCAAAAGATTTAATTAAGCACTTCACAGGACAGAAAATCCAAAAAGCCAATAATATGAAAAGGGGTTCAACTATGTTAGTAATCAAAAAATGCAAATTAAAACCACAGTAAGATACTATCATACACCCATCAGAATGGTAATAATATTTTAAAAATCTGACAACCTTGGATTTTAACAAATATGAAACAACAAAAGGCTCAGAAATTTCTGGTTGTAGTGAAGTTGGTAAATCATATGGAAGATATTTGACAATTTACAGGAAAGTTGAAGGTATACATACATCAAGATTCAGAAGTTCCAGCAGCAGGTGTGTACCATAGAGATAACTTTGCACATGCGCATTTGACACATGTATAAGAACGTTCTTAAGAACATTTTTTTTGGTAATAGTAAAATACTGGAAACTCAAATATCTATCAACCATGGAATAGATAAATAAACTGAGGTGTATTTTCATAAAAAAAATTATGGAGTATGATAAGCAATAGATGGAGGTGGCCAACATACGAGTGACTGAGAACTGCAAATCACAAAGAATACACATGGATATGGATTGAATTGTGTCCCTTCCCAGATTCTTATGTTAAGCCCCTTATGTGTCAGTATTTGGAGATAGGGCTTTTAAGCAGGTAATTAAGGTTAAATGAGATAATAAGGGTGGATCCTAATCCAATAAGACTGGTGGTGCCCTTAAAAGAAGAAGAAGTGACACCAGAAGTGCCTGTGCACAGAGAAAAGGCCATGTGAGGATACAACAAGAAGGCAGCCATGCAGAAGTCAGAAGAGGTCTCACCAGAAGCCAACCATGCTGGCACCTTGATCTTAGACGTCCAACCTCCAGAACTATGAGAAAATAAATTTCAGTTGTTTAAGCCATCCATTCTCTGATATCCTGTTATGGCAGCCCTAGAAGAATATATTGCACGTGCCATATATATGTATTTTTTATCTATGCATGTGAGACAAAATTAACCTTATAAGCAAAAACAAAATAAAAAGGTAACAATAAGTCAAAATATATTTGTAATTCCAATAAATGTATATGAATTGAGAGTTCCTGTTAAATTTAGAGGATTCAAATTGGATTCAATGGAAATCCAGCTCTAAGTAGTTTATAAAAGGCACATCTAAAACATAATATGAAAGTTTTAAAGAGATGGGGAAATATGTGGCATAGAAATACTAGCCAGAAGAAATACCATGTGGCACATTAAGATTAGACAGTTTACATTTAAGATGTAAAAAATTAATAGAGTAAGTAAGAAAACAATGTTTAAAGATATGTCTTCAATTTGAAGTGGTCCCACCACACTCTGAACAATGATGGAAAAAGACAAATCCTAATGATATTTAGGGTTTGTACAAACACTATGGAAACTTAGTGAGTTGGATCAATGTTCAGCTAAACTATCAATTAAAGGGGCTCGATTAAAGGGGTTCAATAAAGCACGTGTTCACATACGTCTTTATTAAAATGTTATGTTAAAATATGTTCTAGTAAATTGAGGATAAACAGGAAAGAAGAAACGTGGGATCTAGGAAGTAATAGATCCATCAAAAGAGAGTAAATATGAGCTAGTCTAGAAAGTAATGTAGTTGTATAGCTAGTCTAAAATGCAAATAATCCAGACTTTAGCAAGAGAATGGAAAACTGCAAGAGGGAGCAGGAGATATATACATGAGAGAAAGCAAGAGAGAGAGAGAGAAAGGAAGACTTTACTCTCCTTATGAATTTACAATCCAGGAAACCAAAAATATTTACAAACAGGAAATACAGATATACTATTTGAATATAGAAGAAACTGTGCTTACATGGTCATTATTATAAAAACCTCATCTATTGATTTTTAACTTTCAGAATTAATATCTAATCCAAGTATGAATACATACATATGAAACATTAACCCATGATATTAAAAATACATAGATACACACAAAGGAACAAAAGTTGAATAAAAAGTTGAATAAAAAGTTGAAACAAAAGCAGTGAATAAAAGAGAATTGGAGGGATACAAGTGCTCACCATATATTTTCAAAATATGAGGAGTCAAGAGATGCTGTCTCAGGAATTCCCTGGTGGTCCAATGGTTAGGACTCTGTGCTTTCACTGCAGTGGGCCGGGGTTCGATCCCTGGTCTGGTCTGGGAACTAAGATCTCACAAGTCACGTAACATGGCCATAAAAGAAAAGAATGCTGTCTCAAGATTGTGGCGGAATACACTTTGAATAAGTGTATTCTTCAAAATGAGAGAAGTATGCAATAAAGAAATTAAAATAATGGTATGTATTGTCGGAAGGGGAGAGGGAGAGTGTAGAAGTGTGCTTAATCTTAACCTACCAGAATAAAAAATCAGGAATCAAAAATAAAATAAAATAAAAATCAGGAATCGCTAAAGTTAATAAATCAAGAAAGAGCAATATCAGCATATTATTTAGAGGAATGCCAGTGAAAAAATAAGAATTAAAAGGATTAAAAGTGTTTGTTTAGTGTATGGGATTGGCGTAAGGGAGGAAACTGAAACTTTTCATCATAAACCTTCTGTGACCCTCTGAAAAAATTGAAAACAAAATCATTTTTTAAAAATCCCTCTCTATCAAAAATCTGTTTACAGTGTAAGACGGACACTTAGGATTCTTCTTGAAACTTATCTTTTTATATTATTTGAAATATAAAATTTTTTTCTTCTCAGCTAAATTACAGGATGATAATTTCTCAGAAAGAGAGATAAAATGATGTTTCTGGGAAGCACTAAACTTCCAGTCTTGGGTCAATAAAATGGCAGAGAAGGCAGCTACAATCAGAGGTTACGCTTGGAGAATGGAAGAGTGAAACTGCTCAAATGCTCCAGGGAAGATGAAAACAAATCGACTACTCTGGGAGCAAAAAAAAAAAGGTAATTTTTAAGTTCTGGATAATGTGTCTGAAAAATGAAACCATGAACATGGAAATTAATAATACTTATAAGTTGTACTCTATTATTGTATGAGTAACGCTGAGAACATCATTGAAGAGTCAACAGAGGTAAGAAAAATTTCAGGACATCATCCCAAGAACGAGATCCAGGGAGAATCTCCAATGCGCTGGTTGGAGAAAGCTAACTTTAACAGAAAGGCTTATGTGGGAATCTCTTGGATGACTATTGCATTGGAATGGTGAAAAGTTCTAGCCATCACACAGGTGCCATCTAGGATTTTTTTAAACATATTTTGTATTACTGATAAACACACGATACTTTCAATTTCACATTCCTAATATATGGTTGTTAACTGAATCTGGTATCCTCTGATATAATTCTACTATGCTATATTCTTCAGAGCAATGTTTTTATACAGGTAGCATAGTGTTATCAGCTTTGACGGAAATTGGATCTGAATTCAATGAGTATGGTGACTTTATGTCAAATAGTTAGTGTTTTGTCTTTGAGAAGGGAATGTGATCATTTTTATAGTATGTACTGGGAGACAATAAATTATGGAAGTGTGTAGCAATGCTGTGACCTTTTCAGTATTCAGTAGTTTGAATAGCTGATCTTTCTATCCTACTTGATTAAAGCTCCACAGATCATCAAGAAAGTTAATGCAAGATAAAACATTTTTTTAATGGCACAGCATTAATCCTTTCATATGGCAGAAGTTGGAATGGTAACAGTTAAGACAGTTGTAACAAATTTCAATGTCTCTGCTGTAGCAGCAAATCTTTAGACAGCAGCCATTGATTTTGGATGATGAAATTGTGACCTGGTAAAACCTCTATCCAGCACTTTTTAGAGTTATGGTATATTAAAAACGTGTTTGCCATACATAGGGAGTAGACACGACCTTGGAAATAACATAGATGTCTCCCTCTCCTGAGCATCACATACAAACTATCTCCTGAGAATCCTACTTGTAATTATATCCAATGACATCAATTTTATAATACCTTTCAGTAACCCACTGCAAATCATAAACCTCAGTGAAAGAGAGTTATTATTTACACTCAATGAAATACTTATAACAGATATAAATCTGTGTTTTACTGATAGGTAGTTTTTGCTGGCTATTCCATAAATGTTTATTAATTGAGGAGTAGCTAATGAAGAACAAAAATCTAATGTTGTAAGTATTGTAGGTTTTCATATATAGTCTTTTTTTAGGATTGTAGAAATTAATTCACTGACCAGTTTTATCCAAAATATTCAGAATTAAAGTAAGTTCATTTATACTTCAACACATTGGGAAAGAGTACATTGTAAATAGATATTCCCTCCTTATTTTAGAGTATACTGTTTTATTTTAATTATCAATATGTAGGATTTGGGATTTTGTTACAGGATATACTCGTTATATTTATTGCTTATAGCAAACTTTTAAATGACTGACACAGAGCAGGCACTCAACAAATGTATGGACAATATGTGACTAAAGATGAATGAGAACATAAAGATAATTACAAATACATTAAAATGTATTCACTGTTTTCATGATACTATTAAGTTAACATGAAATTGCTTTTAGCTGTGTTATAGACTTGGGAAGTAGAAGGACCAATATTTACTGTTAAGAGATTATACAGATATATACATATAAACAATTATTCATAGGAGAGTTAGTTCATTAGTTAGTTTGCTAATGAGGTGAATGTTAATTACCTGTGGTTTTAATGAATGACCAGAGTTCGAAATGAATTGAAAGTAAACCAGATATCTCAGCTGAAAGTGTTGTTTTTCTTTATTTTAAGGTAGACGTAGTCCTTTTTCAAAGATTGGAGGTCATAACATTCCTTTTTCTTAGTGAGATTTTTATCATTTTTAAGTATTTCAAAGAAATAGTTTTATCATTGTTTCTTAAAGCTATCTGTAGTTAAAAAAATATTTTCCATTCTATTTAAAATTTCTCAAATCAGAATTAATACTAGATTATCTAGCACTAACACTTGTTGCTTTTCCTGATCTCTATCGATTTTTAAATAAAAAATCTAAACGCTAATCCAAGTAAAATAAGTCTCACTATGGTTGAAAACTAAGCCTATATATCTGATATTTTTCTGCATGTCTATTGCAAGATAACAAAATTTTTCATAAGAGTACTTTCCATCTAATAGGTGCAAATACGTGTTTATTTAATGAAAAAATGTTTTATGTATCTAGAATGTAGTATAATTCATTATCCATTGTTTTATTCAAAAAAACATTTATGAGGTGTATAGTATGTGTCAAAGTTTCAGTAGATGCTAGAGACACTCTGTTAAAGAGAGCAGAAAACTGACCTGTTAATTTACATTCCAGTTGGTAAAATCAGAATGTAAACAAATACAAAATTAATAAATAAGACAAACAATCTCAACAGATGAAAAGTTTATGAGGGCAACAAATGTAGACAATATTCAAGAAAATAATTGGGGTTTACTTTATTTCTGTCTTTTTTTCTGTACTTTATTTCTGCCTTTTTATTTAGCAAATTAAAAATAACTTTACTGTTCTTATTCTATAGATAAGGAAAATAATTGTAACAGAGTGTAAATCAGCAAGAGTTCATAAAAATGGCTTGCAATTGGATTTGCTGAAACTGGCATGTCCTCAACTGTTGGTCTTGTTAGATGTAACTTAGTGGTGCTCTTTGAGCATTGCTTTATGCTTACAAATAATAATCCAATTTGCATTATAAATATTAAAGAAAAACACCAAGCTAGTGACTTCTCTGTACAGAAGTAGGTTAATAATTTTATATGTATCCAGCCAACAATGTTAGTTCAATCATAAAGGGTCTCTTCAATTTTATATTTTCTTCTCTTCTATTGATATACCAACAGATGTGATGTACCCATTTAAAATAGTTGAAGTGTGGATTAAAATTCCAGCCAAACTTGCCCTCCTCTAGATATCCATAATTACACTATCTGAAAAATATGGCTAAAAATATTAAATTCTAATAAAATTGCACAAATTTGGTAGTTAGCAGGATTCATCCATTTAAAGAGAAGGAAATAGTTATATTTTAAGAGAAATTCAAAATCCCCCAACAGATTTTTCTGTTTGTTCCAGATAGGGGTCATATGTAAAGTAAGGTGCTAGAGAATCTGCTATCCCTTTTTTCCTTGGACACCCTAGCATTCTGCTGAATCAAAATAGGGCTGAGGCAAAACTGGATTTTATTGTGAAAGTATTTGTGCAGAATTCACGTTAGAAAAACTCCTTTCTATCCCACGGATGCCAAATCACACTCATTATGGAGATCAGTTCCCAAGGGATCAACTCTAAACCACAGATGGGGCTCTGATTAATTGTAAATAGGGAGATAACTAAATCCATATCTTGGGATCACCCTCTTATTTCTATTGAATTCAGGATTATCTTGAGTGTTTTTCCTCAGGTGCACATTTATGAAAGCTGACAAAATTTAGAAGAGAATATTCCATAGTTAATGGCATTAGAAATGAGGAGAGAAGAAGAAAAAGAGAAAGAAGAAGAGAGGGAGAAAGAGAGAGAGAGGAAACAGCTCTGTTATTCTCAAGATCGTTTTAGAAAGTTAATGAATCCATTCCTACTTACTTTTTATGTCTCTGATTAAGATTTTCTCTGGAAATGTAGGAATTTTCCTAGTTGGGAACTCAGTCTAAGTGGATGTTGTTGTCTTAAGTTGTGAAGACTGTCACTGAAAAGTTGAAAGAAATTTCTGTTTACTAAGAAACTCGAATTTATCTTTGTGCCATTTCCTCTTGGACAGTGAAAGATAAATCAGTCTGTAGAACCTCGTGAGTTAGGCAAGACCTTAATGCAGGGAATCAACTGAAAGGAAGAATTTATGACTTAAACATTTAAGAGTTATACTTAGTAATGTAAATTTACTGTTTGTTGTAGCAGATTTATATTCCTGCATAGGCTTCACTTAGATTAATGTTTTTCTCTAAAGAAGAATTTAAACTATCCTATGGCTTGTTCTTACAGAGTTGGGCATTCTGCTGTTCAAAGAGTTGCTCCTGGGGGATTTGAAATGCAGACCCTTAAAACAATAGGATTTCCAGAACTGATATGCTCTTCACCTTCTCTCATAGAGGAGTTGATGTAAACAAACAGGAACTAAGGATGCCAAGCACAGCCTGGCTCAGAATGACAACTTAGTAGGCTCAGAGGACACTGGTGCTATTATTTCTGACTGAATTTCTTACATAGTGGGAAAATGTACTATGTTGAATTATTGTTTTGATAACTCTGGCAAAACCATACCCATGCTGCTATGCACAGCTGTGCAATTCGTGCACCTTGAAAAAGCAGCCTGTCTTGGAACAGATGGAGATTGAAATGAAGCCTAGCACAGAACTGGTTCCCAACAGAAGAAGGAGCATTCTTGTTTTGTTTGTTTGTTTTTGTTTTGTATTGCTTACACAGAGTAGAATCTGCTCACAGAGCTGTGAACCATGTGGCTCTGATCCTCTGAGGGGCACATTTTCTCTTTGGCTGAACAAGATGCCTTTTTCCAATTCAAACATGAACCCTGGATATACTTGCAGAAGCCCTGACTGCAGTCTTGTGGGAGGTGAGATTTCTTTAAAAAGATTAGATTTCTCCATTGCAAATTAGCTGGGAAATCATCCAGGAAGTAAAGACTCAGGAGGTTGGGCTTCAACTAAAGTGAAAGTGCTTCATTTCTAAGTATTGGAGTCATTTTTTTTTTTTTTCCTGGATTCTGAAACATGGCAACGTATAGATCCCTCCCAATGCCACATAGTTATGGTACAGGAGCAAGGCAGGGAGGTGACACATTAAGGATCTCTAAAAGCAGACAGTCTGCAGTAGTTACAAGATGTATTTACTTCCCCTTTAGAATTCTAGACCTGCATGAAATTCTTGTCAAATGTGATGACTAGAATTGACTGTCCTGTGAAGAATTAAGGAGACTGTGAATCCCTTGCTGGGAGTAAGGTTGAAAAAAAATCAACATTTCCTTCGTCTATAAATAAAATTGATTAATGCTTACTAGCTGAAATTAGTTTTTACATTTTTTCTCTTCTATTAAGGTATTCAATTGCTCCTTTTGAATTATGGTGCATATTCAAACAATACAAAATTTTTTATCTCTTTTGAGATGTATCTTGGAAAGGATCATCAAGAAAATACACGATAATCTCAAAAGAGGAGTCAGAAGTTTTATTGATAGTTACAAAGAAATAGCTGAATTTAGAGCTGATAAATAATCAAGCAGAAGGCATTTGGAAAATGCTTTTTATATAAACTTTATATATGTGGAAGGTCATGTGTATGTAAAAAACACAAATTGTGAATAATTGCTTGTGGTAGCTATGGTTTTTGTGGGCCGTTTGTATAATTTTTTCTTCTCCTAGTTTTATTAATACACCTTGTTCTTTTGGACACAAAAATGAGTTTATACCTCTGTGAGCTAAACACAACTAATCTGTCTCCCACAGTGATTGGTTCAGAGAAGTATATACACTCAAGCAGGGACCTTAGAGGCCTTGTATGATGTTACGTATACATGTTTCTGGGGGAAAATGCTGTCTTTCACTGGATTACTTACTAACCTGGAATCTTATAGAATAGGGTGAGCATAGGTCTTATCTTCAGCCACATTAAAGAAAGCTTATCTCAAGTTAGAGAAACTAAGACCAACACACTGAGAGAAGCAGAGAAGAGATGGATATAGAGAGAAAAAGCATGCACAACTGTGTATGAGGTCTAGGCTCACAAAAAGACTAAAGTCAGCACTCTCTTCCTCTTGTGTGGTAGGCAAATTCCCTTTGCTTGAGTTGGGTTTCTAACATTAAGAATTCTCATTAAACAAGAGAAAGCTGTAGAAATACTGCTAGGTTGGCAAATTGGTAAATTTAAGTCCTGGACTTAGTTCTCCTATAGATCATTCTGTCTTTAAATGAGGCATTTATTCATTCTGAACTTATTTGATAATCTATTAAGTGAAGAAATAATACAAAATAATCTCATAATTTCTATTTTTATTCTAACAATCTCCATTTTAATGGCATATTTTATCTGGCCTTCATTTTTACATTAAATGTAGAACTCTAACTCCAAGATAAGATATTACAGAAACCATTTGCTCTCCTTATGTCACTGTTTTCCAAGCAGAAAAATCAGTGAAGTAGGGTTGCCTTGTATGAATGTTGAAAAATTGCTTGTGGTTGTCAATAATGCAGTACAGTTATACAACTCACTCATTCATTCAGTGACTATTTTATTGAGATATAAAATTGACATATAATATTTTATAATTGTAAGATGTAAACCATGTTGACTTGATGCAGTTATATATGACAGTATGATTACCAACACAGTGTAAGCATCACATATTTACCATTTTTTCATGTGGTGAGAACATTTAAGATCCAGTCTCTTAGCAACTTTCAAGTATATTATATGGTATTGGTAACTATAATCACGATGCTGTTAATTAGATCCTCTGAACATATTTACCTTCTAGTTGCATATTTGTATCCTTTGACCAACACCTCTACAGTTTCACCCCGCAGCCCCTGGTAACCACCATTCTACTCTCTGTTTCTATGAGCTTGGCTTTTTTAGATTCCACATACAAGGAATATCATACAGTAATTGTCTTTTTCTGACTTATTTCATTTAGCATAATGCCCTAAAGATCCATCCATGTCGTCCCAAACACCAGGATGTCCTTTCTCATGCATGAATTTGATATATATATATGACATGTACATATATATAGATATATAGATACAATTATAGATATAGATCATATCTTCTTTATCCAGTCATCTGTTGGTGAACCCTTAGGTTGTTTCTGAATCTTAGCTATGTGAATAATGCTGCAATAAATGTGGGAGTGCAAATATCTTTTCAATATATGTTTTTCATTTTCTTTGGATATATACCCAGTAGTGGAATTGCTGGATCATATGGTAATTCTATTTAAAAATTTTTGAGGAACCCCCACTGTTCTTCACAATGGCTGAACAAATTTACATTCCCAACAACAGTGCACAAGCGTCCCTTTTCTTCACATCCTTGCCAGCCCTTGTTATTTCTTGGCTTTTTGATCATAGCCCTTCTATTGTGAGGTGATAATCCCATTGCAGTTTTGATTTGCATTTCCCTGAGGATTAGTGATGTTAAGCATCTTTTCATATACCAGTCATCCATTTGGATATCTTCTTTGGAAAATTATCTATTCAGTTCCTCTGCCCATTTTTAAATTGGATTATTTGTTTCTGTTGTTGTTGTTGTTATTGAGTTGTATGAGTTCTTCATATATTTTGGATATTAACCCCTTACCTGATATATGGCTTGAAAATACCTCTTCATTTCATACACTGCCGTTTTATTTTGTTGATTGTTTTCTTTTACTGTGCAGAAACTTTTTATTTTGATGTAATCCCACTTGCTGATTTTTACTTTGTTGCTGGTGCTTTTGGTGTCATATCCAAAGACTTGTTGCCAATATCAATGTGAAAGAATGTTTCCCCTATCTTTTCTTTCACGAGTTTTATAGTTTCAGATCCTATGTTTAAGACTTTAATCCAATTTCATTTTCCTGCATGTGGTTATCCAGTTTTCTCAATACCATTTATTAAAGAGACTATCCTTTCTCCCTTGAGTAATCTTGGTTCTCTTGCCAAATATTAGTTGCCCATACATGTGGGGGCTTATTTCTGGGTTTTCTAATTTGTTCCATCAACCTATGTGTCTAAGCTTATGCCAGTACCATATTGTTTTAATTACTATAGATTTGTAGTATAGTTTGAAATAAGAAAGTGATGCCTTTAGATTTGTTCTCTTTCTCAGGATTGCTTTGGCTATTTGGAATCTTTTGTGGTTCCACACCAATTTTAGGACTTTTGTTTTCTTTTCTTTTTTTCTATATCTGTGAAAAATGCCATTGGAATTTTGATAGGGACTGCTTTGAGTATATAGATAGATGGCTTTGTGTGGTATTGATATTTTAACAATGTTAATTATTCTTATTCATGAACATGTAATTTCTTTCTATTTTTTTGTGTCTTTTTCAATTTCTTTCATCATAGTCTTGAGGTTTTCATTATACAGATCTTTCATTTTCTTGGTTAAATTTATTACTAAATATTTTATTGCTATTAATGCTAATGAGCAGGATCATTTTCTTTATTTCTTTTTCACAGGAAATCAGTGTTAGTATATTAGAGATGCTAACTGTTGAATTTATATCCTGCAACTTTACTGATTTCTAACTGTTGAATTTATATCCTGCAACTTTACTGAATTGGATGCTTAGTTCTAATATTTTTTTATTCAGTCTTATGCCACCATAATGTTGACATCACTTTCCTCAATAACAATTTTTAAGAGAATTATTATGAATCAGATCAATTCTAGTTATAGAAATGCAACAATGAACAACAGAGACAGATCTCCCATGAAACTTAATTTCTCATGGGATTTTTATAATTAACATATAAACAAATAAATAAATTAGACAACTTCTAGTTAATACAAAGAAAGAAAGTTAACAAGGTAATGGAGTTTGACCCAAATAGGATATGGAATGAAGGTGCCCATTTATCTAGATTGTTCAGGAAAAATACTTCAACACAGGGAATTTGGATATGAGACCTGAATGATATAAGAAAGCAATCATGTGATGATCTTGGGAAGAATAGAACAAGAAAGATTCCAGGAGTTTGAATGAAAAAGTATGCTAGATTTGGAATGACTACATAGTAATCATTAAGGAAATGAATTATTTATGCAGATTCTTGGTTCCCTACTCTTGAATATTCTGATTGAATAAATCTCAAGAAGTGAGAATCATTTATACTTCATTTCTACCCTCCTAATTTGTGTGTGTGTGGGGGGGTCTGCAGAGATAATACAGAGTGGACATTCAAAATGGAGGCTTCTTTTTTATATAACTAAGATAGATCAATTGGGTAATTAGGAGGAAAAATTATGGAAAGATGACAAAGCTGTACCACCTTCAAATACCTACCTCTATCAAATAGAAACAATTAGAATCAGTCATAGATGGAGCTGCCTTTTTAATTCATTCCAAAACAAATACTGCAGTTCTACAACTTTTCACATGTACCTGAGTACATAAAATATTTAGAAAATTCTATCTCAGCAAATTTGGAAAACCCAGTCAATCTTAACTATCTTCCTTTACTTTCAAACATTTAGAGTGCTTTTGAGAGACAGGAAAAAAGCTATAACTATATTCTAGATCAAGACAGGACCATTGAAATACCTGTCACCTTTATGATAAAAACAAAGATGAGCACACACTGCTTATGTAGCTGAGAAGCTATTGATTAGCACATTGACAGTATATTTAGATGCCTGATATTTCAAAAGACAAAAATTTTCCTAGAGAAAATATAGATACCTGTTTCCATTGCACTTATCTTAAATCCTTTCTGTCAGAACGTGAATGTTAACTGATAAAACAAACAGCAACATAAATTTCATCAATATCTTCTTAAGAAAGGTGTTATATTAGTTGGTTCATTTATTAAAACTGATATGAATAACATTTTCTTTCTCCCAATAATGTTCCTTCTCCCAATTTGCACCTATGTCCCATCACATATACAAATATAACTAAAAGCTACAACATGGATGGGGTACCTAATGGATCTAATATATTTCAACAAACCAGCCAATAAGTGTTCAAAGCCAGATGAGGCAAAGGCTGCCTGCTGGAAGAAAAAAGGCATCATTCATGAAACTGAAAAGTAACATCTACTTCTGACACTTTCAATAAGTAATTGTCAAGAAGTCACAAGTGCAATATATATTTTGTGCCTAGTGAGTTTTATTATGTCAAAGCACAGAGGCTGCTTTGCTAAGAGGGGTCAACAGTTACTGATGACAAGAATGTAAAGAGTATGCATTTTGCTATGAAGAGCATACCTTTGGAGTAAATTCAAAAGCCAGAATCTATGAACCATTTGTCCAGGGCTCTCTATCCTAAGACCTCAAATCTCAGGCCCACTCCATGAAAATGTTAAACTTTAAGAAGGCCACTGTACAAATAGGCTTCAACATAGAAAGGCAGTTACTATGGTAGAAAATATAAAAATCTGAAATAAAATAATCAGGTTTAGTGTTGTGGATAGGATCAGCTTCAAGTACATGTGACCTTCCCAGGAACACATGCTCAGAAACCTGGGAGTTGATGCTCTGCAGTAGCTGTCTTGAAATTCTTAATAATTTTATCTTTGAATCTGTGTTTTGCAAGTGAAGTCTGATGAGACAATGGAGCATGTATGCCTTGGCGCCCACGTCCTACCTCCATGGCCACCCCACCCCCTTGCTTCTCCTGAGTAGGTTTTCTGCCACCTGCTACCACCACCCAGCAACTGCTGACACCCTCCACCCATGGAGGGGGGAGGAGGGAGCGTGTCTAGACATGTGATCTCCACACACTGTTACAGGGCGGGTGGCACTTTAAAGGTCTCCTGAACTTGCCTCATGAATATCCCCATGCCCTAAGGAGCTTGATATCAAACAGCAAATAAAAACCATCATGACAGCTGGAGAGACAAACTGGAAGAAAGGAAAAATCTTTCCTTTCTGATTTTTGAATAAGGGGCCTCACATTTTTATTTTCCACTGGGCCCCTCAAATTATTTCACAGCTGGCCCAGACCCCGGATCTACCGTTTTACTAGCTCTATGATCCTTGGCAAATCACTTCATCACCCTGTGTTTATTTCTTCATCTGTAAACTGTGGGTTATGTTTTCTGTTACACAATGGTGCCAACAGAAAGTACCATCATCTTGACTGGAACACACAGTAGCAGGAGGAAACAATGACTTGCCTTTGAGTTGATTCATTCATGGTTACTTTCAGTTCTAAATCACTTTAAACATACAAATCTATAGATCATACAAATCTGTAGATCATCCACTGGAACTACCAATTCTAGATGTCTCACTGCCAAATCACGAGAAAAGATATGTTTTTCAAAGATCAGGTTAGAAATTGAGAATACATTTCATGGAATTAATTTTATAAATCTTAGGTTCTATAGTACTCTTTAGCCCCACTATTAAACTATATAGCAGATAAATTAGATTACGCTGCCTGGCTTAGAAAATTAATTGTCATTTTAACATTATAATGTCATTATTATATTTTCATAGGAAAATATATTTTGCATTTCAAAACACCCAGACAAACCAAAATGAACTTTGATAATCTAGCCTGTTTGTAGGCTGGAGGTGGACTGACAGTAATACATTTTGAAGAGATTTCAGTAGTGGCTGTTAGGGATGGACAAATTAAATAGTACTTACTCTACCCCTCTAGCTCTTCTCTGACCCATATTATTAATTAAAAACTCACAACCTAGAAGGAGAGTTAGAGCTAAGCTACCTTGAAGTCATGTACTATATCTTCTCTCGTTCCCTTTCGGCCATTTGTCTCTGTGTGTTTTTCTTCACCAGCTCCGTATCTTCACCTGTTGAAATTTAAATGCACCAATGCCGATGCCAATTTTCAAGTTAATAATGAAAAGGGGACTAAAGATTCATACGAAAATATTCTAGGACTGTTGGCAGTTTCCTATCTGGCTGTGTTACTGAGAAATACAGTACTTTAAATACTTAATACTCAGGAAATATTTAGCCCAGGATACAGAAAGATTATCTTCTTATGTAGAGTCAAAATAAGTACATATTGGAATCATGTTTCGAAAGCCTAATTTCACCGTGAAGCCAGAGTTATTAGAAGCACATCTTCCCTGCAAGGAGAATTTAGAATTTATAAACACACCAGATAACAGACTTGGTGGCACAGCAGCAACAAATACATAATTTAGTATTTGGGCTTATTCTGATTGCCCTACACACATCAATTATCTTTACTCCCAGACTGTGTATTAGGTTGACAGGCAGTATTTAAATTTAGGTCTGTAGTCACTGTTCCACTTTCTCATCACATGGGCTATTACAGATATGTCAAGTATATTGGGAAAATAAGGCACACATCTGACTGGGTAAGAATATTCTAAATTAAGTGTTTAAAAATTTACTGAAGATGATATAATTTTAACAGCAAAAGGGAAATTTTGCAGTTTTTCTCTCATGTATGAATATCATTTCAAGCTAAAATAATCAGATTATATATAGCAAAAATTGTTTTTAAATATTGAAGAAAACTAACAGGGAGTATATGGTTGAAAGGAGGAGACTTGAACACTATTTACATATAAATGGAGGCTCTAAAGGTCTTTGAGGCTTTCACTTTGAGAATATGAAGTAAGAAGATGTGTGTATTTCACTGGACTAAAAATAGACACCATTTCTTAACTAGGGCTCTGTAGTTAAATCTATGAGGCACTGATTTGATCTGCTCAGTCCTTTTATGAAATTTTCTCATCACATATTTACATATTCAAAATTCACTGTAAATCTTACATTGAGAATGACATAAATCACATCACTCAGTCTCCTAATCACTAAAGCTCTAATTGTTTTTTACTCCATAAACCCCTTCTCCAAACGTTGTAACATTAATCATAACACAATTTTGGCATAGATTTGTTGCATTTTCCCTGATTCTACTTCCCTTTTCTTTCCCCAGATGTTCTTAAGCTTTTTTACTTAGATTTTTCTCTATTTTTAAATTTTCTCCCATTTAAAAAAATCATTTAATTCTTTCTTTAATTTAGTCATATTTATGTTAAATGTCTTAAAATTAGTCCATGGAAATACATGTCCTTAATAAATATATGTGCATTTGAATGACATAAAATCATATTGTAGATATATGAAGTCATATGCACACAACAGACAAACACTCATATTCTATTTCGACTCTTGTAAAGTTAACGAAATTCCATATGGTGATAATGTTTCAATCTTTTCCTACTGCTACATTTTGACTAGATAGAAAGTAATACATAATGATTTATATAATACAAAATAAATGTCCCGAGACAAAGATGACCTTCTAAAATTTTGTTATAAACTTATTTATTCTTAAAGTATTCAAAATATATTATACACCTTAAATAACATATATTAAGTGAATTGGCAGGTCTGTTTACTCTCAATTTGGTTTAAGAAATGTAATCACTAGCACTAGCCTGTTTTCACTGTTAAGTACAGCCTATTAAATATCCATCAATTCTGTTCACAGTGGACATCATACACTGAAAGCTAAACATGTGGATTCTTTCTGCAATTTTACAAAACAAATATATATGTATAGCTTGTCATTAATGTGTTTTAGAAGGATAAATCATGCAAGTCACAGCATGCAGATACAAGATAATGTCATGATAAAATCCCAAGTTAAAAATGAAGTTAATAAATACCCTCTAGCAACTGTCACAAGAAAGCAATTTTGGTGATTATTGCCAATGTTATTTTTCTGTTTTGTCATTTTATGAGTTTCACCTCAGGTAATGGTGATAGGGTACAGCTTGGGAAAGAATTGTTGATAGGAATTCTAAGTGTGCTTTTGGAAAAAAGAATGGGAATTATTCGATACTCGTATAGCTTCTGTCATAGGAGGAAAATACAGAGGCTAGCACTTAGCAGTCACTGACAATAATAAATGATATTGTACAGCACTTTCTCTTCCAAGACATTTCTCTAATTGATATATATCTATATCCATACCCACATCTCTATCTATGTGTATCCAGTCATTTAAACCTCACAACTATTCTAAAAGGTACTCAAATTGTTGTCATTTAATAGTTGATGATAACAAGACCCAGAAAGGGTAAGTAACATGCCTGATTTTCTCTCCGGTAAATGGAAAAGATAGGATTTTATTCATGATTCTATGCCAGAATCTGGATTAATAACAATTGTTATTTAGATGGTCATTACGCTTCTCAAACACATTATACACACACACACACACAAGCACAATCTATTTGTATGCATGTGTATTTACTTGAAAGTGTACATGTTTGTGTATGATTTCCTACCTTCCTTGTGGGATTTCTTTTGGACCTGTAGATTGATGATCACTTATATGAAACAGAGGACCACTTAGTTGGGCTATCCCTCAACTTAGTTAACTGGAAAGTCTCTACTTGTTTCTCCTTAGTTATGACCATTTGTTAGCTTTATGAAATATCACCTAATAAGATGTTTGAAATTTCTGCTGCATAAAGATTAAGCATATTAGTCAGGAGAATGTTGATTGTTGACTGCAAGTAACAGAAACTGAACTCAACCTAGCATAGGGAATAAAGAGAAGCTATTGCATTACAGAGATCACGGAAGGGAAGGACAAACAAACTGTAAGGGTGGCAGAGAAGCAGCTGGGCTGTGGGAATAACTAGAGACAGGGATCAGAACCTTGGCAGGACAACCTCTCTCTCCCAAGCACTCTCTCCATCTCTCTCTCTCTTTCTCTCTCCCTCCTTCCCTTTCTCTCTCTCTAAAGGATGTCAGTTTTGTTTCTCCACATAGTGGGAAACACAGGTCCAAACAGTTTGAGAACCTCACATCCCATGGTTTCTGCCATCAGAAGGCTGACTCCTTTTTCTAGCTCCCAGCTTCACAGCCCCAGAGAGCAGCCATACTTGGTTTTTGGTAACTATACACCTCAGTCCCAGTCAAATGTGGCCAGAAAGTGGGTTGTGTGCATATTTGACGGTTTCCACTGGAGCAGCTGGGGAAAAAAAAGGAACAGCCCCTAAATGAAGAGGAAGGAGGGAAGACAAGAGAAAGAAAGTAGCGCTGATCAGACAGAAACTGCATAAATATTTAAATGCCATAAAAATAATTCAAGGGCTACACAACAATAAATGGAAGGAAGCTGAACTTTTTTTTTGCTTGTTTGCTTTAAAAGAAGAGGACAGTGGATTTTATGTTAATCAGAATAATAAATTACTATTATTATGAACCATTAACAATTTAGAGATACCCTTTGTTAATTCTAGTCCACAGATTGGGTGGTCTAATTGTTAATAACTTTATTCTACATTTATATTCTATACTAGCATTATGTAAGTGGTTCTAATACTTACAAAGATTCACGTTACATGAAAAAAATCAATGTTGGATACAAGAGTGATAGGATTATAATTTCACTACTTGCCACAGAAATTTCCTCTCCCAGTGAACAGCAGATAAAGCCTGGCTTCCTGTGCACCCTCCTGTACCCATACATATATTCGTATGTATATTATATATATGTGACAAGTAGCTGATGGATTTCCTAGGAAAGGCCCTGTCATATTCTGTCCAAATTTTTATTTTCTTTCCATTTTATTCATTAAGGGTACCATAATATGTTTAAACTGAAATTTTAATTAAAATACATTTGTAAATGAAAGTTCTAAGCACCTACCCTCATTCCACTAATAGCACATGTCATCTTACATGCATATTCTGGAATATGTTCCTGTATTTCTTGCTTAAATCCAAAGTATACTTCTAATTAAGAAATTTAGGATGTGAGAGATATTATTTTATTTATTTACTGGTTTGTTCATTTATATGCTAGTTTAAAGTCTTCGAATACCTCTCAAATACCTTTTTTTAGAGCGACCTCATAGATTGCCAGCGCTGGGAGGATGGTAAATTAGCACAAGATACAAGTTCTATTATTTAGGCTGATCCTTGAGATACAACAGAAGAAAACATGCCCAGGGTAAGGGACCAAAAGAAAGTAAAGTGTTCTAAAACATCTATCTGTTTTTGTCTAAAGATCAAGATGTTGATAATTTTAAGAAACAAACAAGATAATGTGAACATGACTATGTGTCTTAGTAAGTGATAGATAATCTCATAGATAATCTCACACACACACACAATTTAATTTGACGGTATTATCTTTAAAACAGAAGAGAAAATTTTAGTCTAGCCAATGGGAGGAAAGATAGGACTAAAAATGATGTTTTAGTATAGTAAATAGAAATGAAATAAGACAGATGAAATATCCCAATATAATGTATTTGCAATATATATAAGTGGATTAAATACACTTACCAAACACAGAGATGCTCAGGTTAATAGAAAACTTTTAAAACAGATCCAGCAATGTGTGCTATAGAAAGCATATAAAATGGTGAAGAAAGGATGAAAATAATGAGCAGAAAAAGATAACCAGGCAATTATGAATCACAAGAAAGATAAAACTTTCACATCACATCAAATAAAATTTCAGGTAAAAGTATTATAAAGTATAAAAAATATTATATACTAGTAAAAGAACATAAAGCTTCATAGAATGTAGTGATCATACTATATGCACGTAACTATAGAACTTCAAAATTAACAAATCAGCAACATATAGAACCTTTGGGAGAAATAGACAAATTAACATTTGTATTTAGATTTTTTAATGCATTCCTCTTAGAAGCTGAAAGATCATGCAGAAAAAATATTACACAAAATTATACCAGACTTAGACATCACAATTAATAAACTCACTGTATACATGCATCTACTTTATGTGTGTGAATATATGTATATAAGCTTTACATACAGTTGATTAGGAAAGAACTCCAGATACATGTGTAACATAAGCAAAAATCATTGATGATCTAGTCCAAAAAGAAACTTTTATAAATGCTGAAATTTTAACAGAACACAGACATTGTATTCCAACCCTGTGTAATAAAACTTAAAATCAAAAATATTAACTAAAGAAATAAGTACACACTTTGCAAACTAATCAATAAACTTTTTATTGAATAGGAAATCAAAAGAAAATTACAAAACGCTCAGAAATGTATTAAAGCAAAAATACTCAAATTAAATGTATGGGATACATCTGAAGTAATCCTTACAGGTGTACTTACAGCTTTAAATTCATTTACCAGAAGACAAAGAAATAACAGAAAAGAAATGAATATTCAAGATGACAGTGAGAGAGCAACAAAGAAAAGCAGAAGAGTAGAGAAGAAAGGAAATATTAGATGAGAGCAGAAATTAATTACATATATATTATATATTTTTATTTTGTTATTGTTTTTTTGTCCACACCACACAGCTTGCGGGATCTTGGTTCCCTGACCGAGGATTGAACCCGCGCCCTTGGCAGTGAAAGCACGGAGTCCTAACCACTGGACCGCCAGGGAATTCCCAATTACGTATATTTTTAAACGAGGATAAAAAGGAAAACCTTTGGAAAAATCAATAACATAGAAAATCTTCTGGGAAAGAATAAAAATAAGAAGATGGAAGAAGAAAAAACAAATGAATACCAGAAATACTACAGACTTTAAAGATGAAAAGAATTATGAATTGACATATTAATATTATACATCAGTGAGTTTATTAACATAGACCAGAGGAATGACTACTGGAGTCACTGTAAAATGCCAAACTTGAAAAAGTGGGAATCTTGAACAGACCAGCGTTCTTAGTAAATTCAAATGATAGAAAACAGCATGAAGAAAACTACATACTCTGTAAGGTTGGATACATATTTCAGAAAATACACTTTATAATACATTTATATATAATATGCATATTAAATAGAGTGTTATTGCACAGAGAAAATTAAAGGAGACCAGGGAAAAAGGAAAAATAACGCAATACAATAATAAAATACAGTATATACAAAGAGAAATAGAATAAAGATTCTTTAGATAGATGATAACACTGCCCTAATTACTGGGGAGAAAAATAAATTGAGAAAGAAATGTCGTATTCTGGAGAGAATATTTTTAAATAGCTTTATGTAACCAAGGGAGGAAGTAAACATGCACGACTGTTTACCAACCCTATGAAAAATGTTTCAGGGATGACAAATATAGATTCATCAGTGCCGTACACTGACAGCAATTCTGTACGCAGTATCAAGTGTCATATCTGAATACCCAAGTAAATGCCAAAGGTAAATGTACCCTTGGTTAGTGTAGCATGGTGAATTTTACCTCTGCCTCACTCTAAAATGTTTTAGTTTGATCAGTTTTGGTTATGAAACCATTATAAAATAACATAAATAATGTATAGGTCCTCTCTATTTTGAGGAAATAGTCCAAAGAAAAACTTCTGCAAAGCGCTGTTCTGCTTGCAGTATGAACAGTGACTGCTGCTGACCAAGAAGGCTGAGATGCCCCAACTTTTCTGAACGTAGATTTTCAAGGTTAGCTCAAATGTGGTTTCTTACTTCTCCTCCACTCTTGTTATATAAGCACACATGGCTAGGAATCTGGCCCTATGACGAACGTCTATATTTATGCGTGTTTATCTATAAACATGAGGGAAATATTCCTAGTAAAACTACTTACTATTGTAAACTAGGAAATGTAAACATTCTTCTATTATTTTCTACTTCTTTATAAGTATTTGACAAAGCTCTTAGAGTCATTTTAATAGTTGACTTTTCATTGGACTTAATTAAAGATGTCCTATATTTATTTTGAAAGCAAGACACTAGATCAGTGAAAACCACCTGTGAATGTTGTTTTCATCTTAGCAAACTGTCCACACTCACATACTTGCCAAATCACAGCAATTACCCATTTTAAATGATGCAGTATAAGCAATTACCCATCCTAAATGATGAGGTGTTGTAATGACTTTGTAAATGAAGGCACTTTAGTTCATTAGTACTTCAAATTGATTGTTATAAGATTAATTATTATTTCTAAATCATTTATACTTAGTTCCAAGCCTCTCACACATCAAGTTAAAACATATAAAAAATGACAACTTCTACTGTATCAGATTGAATCAATACATTCTATTCAAGTTTCCTCAGTAATGCCTGTTTTAATGTTTTTGCTAAGAGTTATTTTGGAAACTTACTCATTTATTTGTTTATAATTCACACTCAGAAGAGGGCAATTGCTTGAAATATTTGTAATATTTGTATAACTTGTACATAAATCAAAAATAATACTAAGAATAATCCTGCTCTACAATTGGCAGAATTTTCTTTCTATAAAGCCAGATATAGTCAGAAGGCTATATTCCTAGATCACAACCCTCTGTAAGTCTCTAACACCATTTCTAAGACACAACACACACATACAACACACACAAACACAACCCACCCAACCATAATCCACCCATTTCTGCCACCCTTTCAGCTTTTTCTCAGGCCTTTTCCTGGTGTATTTTCTCCCTTCTTTGCTTGCTATGATTTAACAATTTTACTAGTGAACAAAGAAATGAACAGATGGCTGCAAGTGTGAAATGGAATATTATTATATCCTGAGTTTTTTACCTGGACTCATACAAAATATACCCTCATACTCTCTAGGCTAAATTATTTTTTCACCGTTTATGTATCTATGATGTGTAAAGTAATGTCTCCTTGCTCTACCAAACATGCCTTAAGACCCCAAATCTTTAAATACTTTAAATATACCTTATATGGCAAAAGGAACTTTGCAAATATGATTAAGTTCGAAAACTTCAGCTATGGAGATTATCCTGGATTGAGTGGATCCAATATAATCACAAGGGTCCTTCTAAGTGCAAGAAGAAGGTCAGAGTCAGAGAGACAAATTGAAGATACTACTTTGCAGCTTTGAAGATGATGAAGCCACAATCTAAGGAATGTAGGTGGCCTCTGGAACCTGAAAAGCACAAGGAAACAGATTCTTTCCTGAAGCTTCCAGAAGAAATACAGCTTAATTTTAGGACCTCTGACCTCTAGAACATTGAGATAACGAATTTGTATTAAGCCCCTACACTTGCAGTAATTTGTTACAGCATCAATAGAAAACTAATATGTCTATGAGCTCTTTTTATATCCTTCAAAATCATTTGTTTCTCCTTCTTCCCCATATGATTTTTGTGAGTATCATGCTTCCTTGACAGGGAAATGAGAGCTTGCTATATTAGTTTTCCTCAAAAAGAGGTATTATGATGTCAGTCAGATGTTTTTTCCCACCTATTTATTATCTGTTTTGAATTTTACCCTGTATGTGTAGATAGAGTAAATAAATATATCTGCATTTTTTAATATGTTATCTAGAACTATTTTGGAGGAAGCAAGTGTATTATAATTGAAATATATGCATTACCTGACTAGAAAGTAGGACAACATTAGTTCAATCTCAGCAAAGTCACATAAAAAGAAATGTAAATATTACTCTAAGTATCTTGAAGAACACTGAAAATCACTCCTGTTGGTTAATTAAAAAGGCAATCCTGGGACACCAAATAGGAAATTTTACATCTAAAACATCACAGAAATTATCTGTAAACACTGACCTGCACCCTCGCTCAAATGTCCCCACTCATGACAACTGTTAAAATTTCACTCAACTTTTTCTGATCTCTCAAGTTGCTTCACTCTCTGTTCTCTCTTGTCCTGCTGCTCACCCC
Organism: Aethalodelphis obliquidens; assembly: GCF_003676395.1. Lineage (NCBI taxonomy): Eukaryota > Metazoa > Chordata > Mammalia > Artiodactyla > Delphinidae > Aethalodelphis > Aethalodelphis obliquidens. The sequence goes on along the minus strand of NW_020837950.1, from coordinate 8,527,340 downwards.
TCTCATCCAAGTTCTGGTGTATTCCCCGCCCCAAGAGACTTCATTGCCTCTTTTTTTTTTTTTGACAAGAATGAGACTTTAATCAGTTTTAAGTGGAGATTATAACACTAAGAGATAAAGGGTTGTAACAAATGGACATCTGATTGGTATGAGACATTATCTTTTACATATATAATTTTTTGTGTATCCTCAGTGCATAGCGTTTACACACAGAGCCACTGCTGCACGGCACAAGATTATATGAAGAGGCTGAATCAGAGTAAGGCTGTTTAACAGACCGAAATTTTTTAGTATATATAGTCTATATGAAAACCAATTGAACTTTTGAACTGGCAGGGTAGAAGGCAACTCTGCCAAACACTGCAGTTAAAGCCCCCAATTTAGTGCACAGTTCCACCCCTTCCATCTGCATGCGTGACACATTAACAGTATTGAAAGGTAAACTAGCCACTTTGGGGCAACCACAGCCATTGTTATGAACATATTGCACAAATTTTCTAGAACTAAACAGTAAGTTGTACCCTACTTTTATTTTTTAAAGCTGAAACATTTGATGCTGCTGGTAAACTCCACTTAAGTCTATAGCCTGTGCCACAGCAAAGAATGGTGATGCTATTTATTCAACTACCCTTTAATAATAATGGCAAAAAATGTTCAAGAGGAGCTACAATGTAGCTTCCAATGATTGGCAGCACAACCTCACTCCGGGATAGCTGCAGGACCAGACATCTCCATGCTCTCTCTCCTCCCTTTTACTAATGGCATTTTAAAAACTTATGATAAACCATAAATGGAGAATAGTATTTTCAAGCCCATTATATCAATATGAAGATAAAACCTAGCTAACTAAAGATAGGAGATTTTACACATGCATTTACCTTCACCTGTTCCAAAAGCTCCACTAAAGTAACAATAAATGGATTTTTAAAGTCATATACCCCCTAAGATCAAGAACATATAGCAACAATATTTTAGAATCTAGAAACAAAGGAAGCTGGTTGATACAACTAAGAAAAAGTTGAATTCTAAGCCAGTTTGGGAGAAATGAAAGAAAAAAGAAAAGTAACTTGATTCACAACTCAAAACCAGCAAGAGGCTCAGGATTCCAGAAGCCAGTTGTCCTTGAAAGCAGGGATGAAGGTAGATCTAACAATAGGTCTGATTGATATTTGCTTAATAGTTAAATTCACAGGCATCTGAGCTCTAAATAAGAGATGGGGAAAGGCTGGGGGCGGGGGGAGAAGCAGCTGGACCCCCAGATCTCATTGGCTTCCTGCAAAGCAGGGGAAAAACTCTCTATACTAGAGACAGCACAGCTGAAGCCTGAGGATTGGAGTCTCATAGGCTTTAATGAAAACCTGGCAGTAGACCAAAGGCTGAGTCATCCCCACACCCAGCTACCTCCATCCTCAACCTCCTCAATACTCAGTTCAGAAACTCACTAAACTGGTAGCTAAAATTTACTTATACCCTCTAAGGAGGAGATTGTATTTTTGACTACGAAAGCAGACCATCCCAAAGTGTTAACATTTAAACAAACAAGAAGAACTAATGATACTGATATACCTACTCAGGTAACCCGTAACAGTGAAGCCCATAATCAATAAACCTCAACCCCACACACAAAGCTTATAACTTTTAGTTTTTCTCCCCAACTCTTACTTATTAGAAAACAGCCAAGGATCACCATATTTAAAGGAAAGCCTCAATGTTTAAAAATAGAGAACTAAAAGAAAAAAGCAGATAAGACAAAGATTATGCAGGAGGATAAAAGCATCATGAAAAGTCTCCCATACAAAAGTCATCCTCATAATTTTTGTAAATACACACCCATAAGGGTGTAGTGTTATGAAATGAATGTTTGTGTCACCCCACCCCCCAAATTCATATGTTGACACCCTAATCCCAATGTGATGAAATATGGAGGTGGGGTTTTAGGGAGGTGATAAGATCATGAGGGTGAATCTTTCATGAATGGGATTAGTGCCCTTATGAGAAGAAACCAGAGAGCTAGTTAGTTCTTCTTCTGCCACAAGAGAATACAATGAGAAGTTGGCAGTCTGCAACCTGAAAGAGGGCTCTCACCAGAACCTGATCATCTTAATACACTGATCTCTGACGTCCAGCCTCCAGAATCATGAGAAGTATGTTTCTGTTGTTGCTTAAGTCACGTAGGCTATGGTAATTTAGCAGCATTAAGTGACTAAAACAGGTGGAGTAACTCCTTACTCCGTAAGTGTGAACTGTGCATAGTGACATCCTTCAATGAGTACAGTATGGAAAAAGGAGAAAAGAGTAACTTTACAACGGCAAAACCTCAGACTCAATCTCAGCACCTGACCAATACATAAATAAAAGATAAGGTGTCAGTGTTCCTATCTTAAAAACCTGTGAAAATCCTTTCAATCTTTTTTCTATGCTGCATTTTTTCCCAGAAAGTGTATTGACATAATTTTGGATAATATTTTAATTAAGAAGGCTTTTCTTTAAGCTGAAAAGAAAGGGCGATAATTAGTGACAAGAATACATAGAAAAGAACAAATGCCACTGGAAAGGTAAATGTATAGCAAAGGTAGTGGATTAATCACTTATAAAGCTAATATGAGGTTAAAAGACAAAAGTAGTAAAAGTAACTATGATTACAATAACTATTGTTAAGGAATACACAAGATAAAAAGATGTAAGATGTGGCATCAAAAACATAAAACATTGGGTGGGGGGAGTAATAATATTGAACTTTACAGTGGAATCAAATTTAAGATGTTATCAACTTAAAATGACTGTTATAATTCATTATGGGTAACCCGCATGGTAACCCAAATCAAAAACCTATGGGAAGTACACAAAAGTTAAAGAGAAAGAACATATAAGCATTCCACTAAAGGGTCATCAAACCACAAAGGAAGAGAGCAAGGGAAGAAGAAAGGAACAGAGAGAAACTACAAAAACATTCAGAAAACAATTAACAAAATGACAATAAGTACCTACTTCTCAATAATCACTTTAAGTGTAAAGAAATAAGTTCTCCAATTAAAAGACATAGATTGAGAACAGACTGATGGTTGCCAGAGGCAGGAGGTGGTAGGTGGGAGAATGGGTGAACTGTGGGTTTTATTGAGTTTAAGTAAATTAAATTTTTAAAAAATATAGCAAATATTTTATAATAACTATAAATGGAGTATAACCTTTAAAAATGGTGAATCACTATATTGTACATGTGTAACATATAATATTGTATATCAACTATGCCTCAATAAAAAATATAAAAGCAAATAAAAAAATTTTGTAAGTAGTTGACAAAGTCAGAAATGCACATTAATCACAATATGTAAAATTTATATTCATAACACTACCTTGAATTTTAAATACCTTTCAATGAAAGCATGCCAAACTTAGGACATCTTAGAAAATTTACATATTCATCCAGTCTTCATCCAACATATATCCCAATGGCGACGGAATATAATTTGTAAACCTAATCATAAAAATATATGGATTCAACTGATACCTGACCTTCAGTAAATATTGATTGAGCACTGAGTCACTACTCTAGATGTCAGAAATACAGCAGGGAACAAATCTTACCAAATGCCAGGCCTCAGACTGTTTACATTCCATTGGCATCATTTAATATTTTAGGCCAATAGATTTCTTGATGAAATATAAAAATAGTGAAAGAAAGAATAAAAAGAGGAAAAGGTAGGTGAAGAAAGGAAAGCACACCAAAGCATAGAATATCTGTCCATGTCAACACAATGATTCACTTTACATTGTTTTGACATCTGAGTAGTAGGGGAACTCACAACAGGCATCCTTCACTGGGGAGAAAATACCCAGAGTTTAGTTTTGGACTGTTAAGTATGAGATGCCAGTGAGACATGCCAGAGGAGATGTAGAGTATCTCCTATATATGGGTATATGAGTCTAGAATTCATGAGAAACATTCCAGTTGGAGATAAATGTGGACGTCAACAGCATATAGATGATACCACATATAGCAAGTCTGATATGTAGCACAATGAGATTTAAAAGTTTAAGCACCACTAATTTTTCAATCCTTCCTTCCTCCCCTTTTCCTCCTACCCCCTACTTCTTCCTCTTTCTTCTTCTTAATCTTTATAACTTTTTTGTATGTGTCTATCAGAGGGGCCAGAGTTAAAGTGTAAATATATTCTTGTTTCTTTCCCTGTAGCTTCCTTTATAGCTGTTTAGCAAATAAGGCGAAGGCTAAGGAAGCTTAGTTCTTCCCACAGTTCAGCTGTATCCTCTGTTTTCACCCACCTACTACAACTGAAGCAGAATACATGTTTATATTTCTCCAGAGAATGTCCGGTTAAGGGTAAAGGAGGCCAGGTCACAAAGGCAGGTTCAGATTTGATGATCTTGGAGAGAGATGACTTAGATTTGACTCATTACTTTCACTTTGTCAAAAGCAATTCAAAATGTCTACAGTTAAGAATAAAAAGTACACAGAGCCCCTTAATGCCTCTTAATGTTTGTTAGGGAGGCACACCAATAATTGGACAGGCTTAGTATGGGCATAGAAGGGGGAATTGGCCCCATCACAGAAAAACAGGAATTTTATGCCACTTAACTAGAGTGCTGGAGCACATCAGCATTTAAAGACTCATGCTGTTTCCACAGAAGAAAATTCTTATCTGACCACAGTTACGCATTTCTTTAATTCTATTTGTAATTTGTCTATTTGTAATTTCAATGCAACAGCCCTGGCCATGGCCTACCTGTGTGACAGAAAACAATTTATATTTTACTATAGGTTTTCTAGAAGAAACCATGGAGGAGTATTACCATAAGCACATATAATCTCATTTGATGTCCCTTTTCTCAAGCCCCTGCTGTCATTTATTTCATAACTTCCCCTCCCAAACCACTGGTAATTTTTCTCATTTGTTGTACAGAGTTGTTTCGGCTGTGCCCCACACACATCATACCATTCAGCAGAGTCCTTTGGAGTACACTATGATGAGAAAGGTTTCTGGGATTATAAATAACAGTATTTCCCAGCATTTAGTTGTTCAGGCAAAACACTGAGAACCAATCGTGTGGTTCAATGGAGAAGTCTCCTCTGGCCTTTAAGATTATACCTGTAATGCTGTAAGAACCTTGTGTCTTAAAAACCTTCAAACAATCCAATTAGTAGTATTGAAGCATTTACTGGAAAACAATTTAAAGATTGTGGATATGCAGCACCTACATCGTGTGCAAGAGTTAAGGCATAATTAGAATTTTGCTTTTACATCTGTACTTAAAATAATCATTGCTCCTTTACTAATATTATGAACATTTTATGAACATAATTTATCTCTATTGCCCTTCACTTAGTCTGTTTCTGTTGATGTATGACACACTTCAAATTGCTAGAAATAAGTTATTACAGTGAGAAATTCCTAATTATTTCCTCTGATTAAAGTTCAGATATGCCAAGGAACCTGATCCCACATGTTGCTGTTTGATGGAAGAAACTGCTTTATAATTTATCTGAGCCATTTAAAAAATATATGAATAGGAGCTTACATTAATGCTTGTGAAATGCTTTAATATTTTTTATTTCTCATTTTCTTCTGATTTATTGGGGGATAAGTTACCAAAGCCATCATATCTTAGAAAAAATAAAGTATTAGTATGATGAATATGAGTATCATATGCTCTATTTAGTGTAAGGGTGAACACAGTTAAGCATCTGTCAGAAAAGTTTATAATCAGATGCAAACCTACATATTGGGCTTTCACTCATCCTTCCAGTTAGGCTTTTCTGCAGAAAAAAATTATTATTTCTCTGAGGCACTTATTTTTCCAACTATATTCTCCTATGAGCAAGGGTTTGATAGAGAGCTTTTTTTTTTTTTTGCGGTACGCGGGCCTCTCACTGTTGTGGCCCCCGAGAGCTTAATTTTAACCACACTGAGAATTTTTAAAATTAACTTAAAAGATTGATAACTCATTAAAGTCTGACCAGAGCAGAAAGACAACCAGGAAGGGAAAATAATGGTTAATAATGTCTCCTAAAATATTACCAAAAGACAGTTTGGGATTTGAAATTAGTTGAAATGAACTTAAACTTTTTATTCTTCCTCTCTTTAGCAGTATAACCTTGGGGAAGTGGTTTAATTCATCAGAGACTGTTCATTTAGAGACAGTTTGGAGAGAACATCACTGATTACCAAGTGGTAATGTCAAGAACAAGTTCAATAATGTTTGTGACTATTCTTTGTAAACTTAAAAACATTATAGAACTGATAGAACTTCTTTTTCAATTATAATAAAAGGACACTAATTTTCCATGTATTTAACAGCTCATTGTCAAGAAGATACTTGATAGATTTATAAACTGTCAAGGAGAAACCAAATGTCCAGAGCCCTTGGGGAACAAATCTGTATCACTATAAAAATGATTTATTCAATAGGAAGAAAATATTAAGAAGTAAACCTCAGGGCTTCCCTGATGGCGCAGTGGTTGAGAGTCCACCTGCTGATGCAGGGGACACAGGTTCGTGCCCCAGTCCGGGAAGATCCCACATGCCACGGAGCAGCTGGGCCCGTGAGCCATGGCCGCTGGGCCTGCGCGTCCGGAGCCTGTGCTCCACAACGGGAGAGGCCACAACAGTGAGAGGCCCGCGTATCGCCAAAAAAAAAAAAAAGTAAACCTCAAATAAATGGCTGTGTCATAAACATAACGGAATTGTAATAAATATTTAGTGATGCTAAACATTCCATCAATTAATGAGCATGTCAAATTAACTTAATTTAAAATAGTATTAGATGCAAAAATATTGCAATAAATATATAAAGCAAATATCACCAGACATAAAGGAAGAAACTGACAGTAACACAATAGTAGTAGGGCACTATATCACCCCATTTACACCAATGGACAGATCATTCAGACAGAAAGTCATTAAGAAAACACTGGCCTTAAATAACACATTAAACCAAATGGACTTTATATAGACTGATAAATAGATACATAGGGAGATAGAAGATAGATAGATAGCTATAGATATAGATTTTATAGATAGATATTGTATATATAAAATCCATCCAAAAGCAGCAAAACACACATTCTTTTCAAGTCACATGGAACATTCTCCAGGATAGGTCACATGCTAGGTTACAAAACAAGTCTCAGTAAGTTTAAGAAGAATGAAACTGTATCTAGCATATTTTGCAACCACAACACTATGAGACTAGAAATCAACTAACGAAAAGAACTGCAAAAAATCACAAACACTTGAAGGCTAAGAAATATGCTACTAAACAACGGATGGATCACTGAAAAAGTCAAAGAAGAAATCAAAAAATACCTGGAGATAAAAGAAAACAAATACACAATGATCAAAAATCTTTGAGATACAGCAAAAGCGGTTCGAAGAGGAAAGCTTAAACTGATACAGACTTACCTGGAGAAATAAGAAAAATGTCAAATAAACAAATTAACTTTACACTAAAAGGAACTAGAAAAAAGAAGAAACATAACCCAAAGTTAGTAGCTGGAAAGAAATCATAAAGCTCACAGGATAAATAAATAAAATAGAGACTAAAAAAAATAGAAAAGATAATGAAACTAAGAGCAAATTCTTTGAAAAGATATAAAATTGATAAAGCTTTAGCCAAACTCATCAAGAAAAAAAGGGAGAGAGGCCAAATCCATAAAATCAGAAATGAAAAAGAAGTTACAACCCACACCACAGAAATACAAAGAATCGTAACTATGAATAGTTATAAGCCAATAAACTGGACAACCTAGAAGAAATGGACAAATTCCTAGAAATGTACAACACCCCAAGACTGAAACAGGAAGAAAATTTGAACAGACCAATTACCAGTAATGAAATTCAATCAATAATATTAAAAAAACTCCCAACAAACAAAAGTCCAGGGCCAGATGGCTTCACAGGTGAATTCTACCAAACATTTAAAGAAGAGTTAACACCTATTCTTCTCAAACTATTCCAAAATATTGCAGAGAAAGAAATGCTTCACAAAAAGAGAATATTATAGGCCAATTTCAGTTATGAACATAGATACAAAATCCTCAACAAAATATTAGCAAACCAAGTTCAACATTACATCAAAATGATCTTACACCATGAACAAGTGGGATTTATCCCAGAGATGCAAGGATGGTTCAAAATCCACAACTCAATCAATGTGATAAACCATATTAACAAATTGAAGAATAAAAATTATATGATAATCTCAATAGATGCAGAGAAAACTTTTAACAAAATTCAACATCCATTTATGATAAAAAAACTCTCAACAAATTTGGTATAGAAGAAACATACCTCAACATAATAAAGGTCATATATAATAAACCCATAGCTAACATTATACTCAACAGTGAAAAGAAGAAAACTTTTCCTCTAAGATCACTAAAAGGACAAGGGTGCCCACCCTGACCACTTTTATTCAACATTATATTGGAAGTCTTAACCACAACAATAAGACAAGAACAATAAATTTAAAAGATCCAAATTGGAAAGGAAGAAGTAAAACTGTTTGCAGATGACATGATACGTAAAAATACATAGATACGTAAAAATACATAGATACGTAAAAAATCCTAAAGACACCACCAAAAAACTATCAGAGTTCATCAATGAATTCAGTAAGATCGCAGGATACAATATTAATAAGTATAAATCTGTTACATTTCTATACATTAATAATGAACTATCAGAAAGAAAGGCAACCCTTGTGCACTGTTGATAGGAATGTAATTTCATACAGCCACTATGGAAAACAGTATGGAAATTACTCAAAAAATTAAAAATAGAGCTACCATATGGTCTAGCAATTCTACTTCCGGGTATTTATTCAAAGAAAACAAAAATACTAATTAGAAAGGAAATATGCACCCCTATGTTCATTGCAGCATTATTTACACTAGCTAAGGTTTGGAGGCAACTTAAGTGCCCATCAAGAAATAGACGAATGGAGAAGATGTGGCACATATATACAATGGAATATTACTCAGACTTGAAAAAGAATGAAATCTTTTGTGACAACATGGAATGGACCTAGAGTGTATAATGCTAAGTGAAGTAAGTCAGGCAGAGAAAGACAAATACTGCATGATTCCACTTATATGTGGCATCTTAATAAACAAAACAAACATAACAAAACGGAAAGAGAGTTATAGATATAGAGAACAAACGGCTTGTTGCCAAAGTTGTGAGGCATGGTGGAGAGTAAAGGAATAGGTGATGATATTTAGAGGAATAAACTTCCAGTTGCAAAATAAATGAGTCATAGGTATGAAATGAACAGTGTGGAGAATACATAGTCATTAAGTAATATCTTTGTATGGTGACATATCATAACTAGACTTAACGTGGTGATCAGTTTGAAATGTACAAAAATATTGAATCACTATGTTGTGTACCTGGAACTAATATAATGTTATAGATCCTTTATACTTCCAAAACAAACTCATAGGAAAGAGATCAGATTCATCACTACCAGAGGGAGGGCAGAGGGATTGGATGAAGGCAGTCAAAAGGTACAAATTTCCAGTTATAAGTACTAGGGACATAATGTACAACATTAATATAATGAGCACTGCTGTATGTTATATATGAAAGTTGGTAAGATAGTAAATCCTAAGAGTTCTCATCACAAGGAAAAAGGTTTGTTTCTATGTCTTTAATTTTATATCTATATGAAATGATGAATGTTCACCACACTTATTGTGATAATCACTTCATGATATATTTAAATTAAATCATGCTGTACACCTTAAACTTATACAGTGCTGTATGTCAATTATATTTCAATAAAACTGGAAGAAGAAAAATTTATTGAGCACAGTCAAATGTACCTCGGTCGGGGCTTCCCTGGTGGCTCAGTGATTGAGAGTCCACCTGCCGATGCAGAGGACACGGGTTCGTGCCCCGGTCCGGGAAGATCCCACATGCCGTGGAGCGGCTGGGCCCGTGAGCCATGGCCGCTGAGCCTGCGCGTCCAGAGCCTGTGCTCCGCAATGGGAGAGGCCACAACAGTGAGAGGCCCGCGTACCGCAAAAAAAAAAAAAAAGTACCTCGGTCAGCTCTGAGGACTACGAATTTGAACAAAACACATCATCTTCATTTTGGTATTTGTGCAGGTACCAAGTTCTAAACTTTAAAAGACAATGTACAGGGCTTCCCTGGTGGCACAGAGGTTGAGAGTCCGCCTGCCGATGCAGGGGACACGGCTTAGTGCTCCGGTCTGGGAAGATCCCACGTGCCGCGGAGCAGCTGGGCCCGTGAGCCATGGCCACTGAGCCTGCGCGTCCAGAGCCTGTGCTCCACAACGGGAGAGGCCACAGCAGTGAGGGGCTCGCGTACCACAAAAGAAAAAAAAAAAAAAAGACAATGGACACGGAAAGAGTAAAAACAAAGTATCAGTCTTAAAACACTGATAATAACAATAGATTCCTCCTTTGTTTACTTCACTCTATAACTGCGATGAAGACATAGACGTATGTTCAGCATAAGTGGAAAGGGAAAATAAAATAATAAAGGACAACCATTTGGAAACAAAATTATTATAACTAAAGCTATGTTTTTGTTTAGGAAACTGTTATCCTTATTTAAATTATTCTGTTTTTCACTTCCTGGCATCAATATATTATTCAACCAGAAACTATAGTTTCAGACTAAAAATTATTTCTTCCTTGGAGTTATAATCATTCTTTAATGTTAAATATTTGACAACCAAAAGGAGAGCAAAGTTCAGGTGATAAGTCTGTGGGAATTTAGGAGTGACAGTGACTCAGAGTAAGCAAGTAAAAATTAATGGTCCTTTTTTAAAGAGGGGATTAAATTGTGTGCTAAGGTCTGTATACTCAGGAGGAGGCTGGCTTAGAGAAAAGAGTTAAAGGAGAGGAGGAGCTTCAAGATGGCAGAAGAGTAAGATGCGGAGATCACCTTCCTCCCCACAAATACATCAGAAATACATCTACATGTGGAACAGCTCCTACAGAACACCTACTGAACGCTGGCAGAAGACCTCAGACCTCCCAAAAGGCAAGAAACTCCCCACGTACCTGGGTAGGGCAAAAGAAAAAAGAAAAAAACAGAGACAAAGAATAGGGACGGTACCTGCACCAGTGGGAGGGAGCTGTGAAGGAGGAAAGGTTTCCACACATTAGGAAGCCCCTTTGTGGGCGGAGACTGTGGGTGGCGGAGAGGGGAAGCTTCGGAGCCACGGAGGAGAGAGCAGCAACAGGGGTGTGGAGGGCAAAGCGGGGAGAGATTCCCACACAGAGGATCCGTGCCGACCAGCACTCATTAGCCCGAGAGGCTTGTCTGCTCACCTGCCGGGACGGGCGGGGGCTGGGAGCTGAGGCTCGGGCTTTGGTCGGATCCCAGGGAGCGGACTGGGGTTAGCAGTGTGAACACAGCCTGAAGGGGGCTAGTGCACCACGGCTAGCCGGGAGGGAGTCCAGGGAAAAGTCTGGAACTGCCGAATAGGCAACAGACATTTTCTTGCCTCTTTGTTTCCTCGTGCACGAGGAGAGGGGATTAAGAGCACTGCTTAAAGGAGCTCCAGAGACGGGCGTCAGCTTGCGGCTAACAGTGCGGACCGCAGAGACGGGCATGAGACACTAAGGCTGCTGCTGTCACCACCAAGAAGCCTTTGTGCAAGCACAGGTCACTCTCCACACCTCCACTCCCGGGAGCCTGTGCAGCCCGCCACTGCCAGGGTCCCGGGATCCAGGGACAACTTCCCCGTGAGAATGCATGACGCGTCTCAGGCTGGTGCAATGTCACACTGGCCTCTGCCGCTGCAGGCGCGCCCGGCATCCGTACCCCTCCCTCCCCCTGGCCTGAGTGAGCCAGAGCCCCCGAAGCAGCTGCTCCTTTAACCCCGTTCTGTCTGGGCGGGGAACAGATGCCCTCAGGTGACCTACACGCAGAGGCGGGGACAAATCCAAAGCTGAGCCCCTGGGAGCTGTGAGAACAAAGAAGAGAAAGGGAAATTTCTCCCAGCAGCCTCAGGGGCAGCATATTAAATTTCCACAGTCAACTTGATGTACACTGCATGGGTGGAATACCTGAATGGACAACGAATCATCCCAAATTGAGGAGGTGCACGTTGGGAGCAATGATATATATATTTTTTTCCCTTTTTCTCTTTTTGTGAGTGTGTATGTATATGCTTCTGTGTTTGATTTTGTCTGTATAGCTTTGCTTTTACCATTTGTCCTAGGGTTCTGTCTGTCCGTTTGTTTTTTTATTACATAAAAAAATTTTTTTTCTTAATAATTTTTTATTTTAATAACTTTATTTTATTTTATCTCCTTCTTTCTTTCTTTCTTTGCTCCCTTTTATTCTGAGCCATGTGGAGGACAGGTTATTGATGCTCAAGCAAGGCATCAGGGATGTGCCACTGAGGTGGGAGAGCCAAGTTCAGGACACTGGTACACAAGAGACCTCCCAGCTCCACGTAATATCAAATCACGAAAATCTCCCAGAGATCTCCATCTCAATGCCAAGACCCAGCTCCACTCAACGACCAGCAAGCTACAGTGCAGGACACCCTATGCCAAACAACTAGCAAGACAGGAACACGACCCCATCCATTAGCACAGAGGCTGCCTAAAATTATAATACGGCCACAAACACCCAAAAACACACCACCAAACGTGGACCTGCCCACCAGAAAGACAATATCCAGCCTCATCCACCAGAACACAGGCACTAGTCCCCTCCACAAGGAGACCTACACAACTGACTGAACCAACTTTAGTCATTGAGGACAGACACCAAAAACAATGGAAACTACGAACCTGCCGCCTGTGAAAAGGAGATCCCAAACACAGTAAGTTAAGCAAAATGAGAAGGCAGAGAAACACACAGCAGATGAAGGAGCAAGGCAAAAACACACCAGACCTAACAAATGAAGAGGAAATAGGCCATCTACCTGCAAAAGAATTCAGAATAAGGATAGTAAAGATATCCAAAATCTTGGAAATAGAATGGAGAAAATACAAGAAACGTTTAACAGGAACCTAGAAGCACTAAAGAGCAAACAAACAGTGCTGAACAACACAATAAATGAAATTAAAAATTCTCTAGAAGGGAATAGCAGAATAACTGAGGCAGAAGAACGGATAAGTGACCTGGAAGATAAAATAGTAGAAATAAAAACTGCAGAGCAGAATAAAGAAAAAAGAATGAAAAGAATGCAGGACAGTCTCAGAGACCTCTGGGACAACATTAAACCTAACAACATTCGAATTATAGGGGTTCCAGAAGAAGAGGAGAAAAAGAAAGGGACTGAGAAAATATTTGAAGAGATTATAGATGAAAACTTCCCTAATATGGGAAAGGAAATAGTTAATCAAGTCCAGGAAGCACAGAGAGTCTCATACAGGATAAATCCAAGGAGAAACAAGCCAAGACACATATTAATCAAACTATCAAAAATTAAATACAAAGAACAAATATTAAAAGCAGCAAGGGAAAAACAGCAAATAACCCATAAGGGAATCCCCATAAGGTGAACAGCTGATCTTTCAGCAGAAACTCTGCAAGCCAGAAGGGAGTGGCAGGACATATTTAAAGTGAAGAAGGAGAAAAACCTACAACCAAGATTACTCTACCCAGCAAGGATCTCATTCAGATTTGATGGAGAAATTAAAAGCTTTACGGACAAGCAAAAACTAAGAGAATTCAGCACCACCAAACCAGCTTTACAACGAATGGTAAAGAAACTTCTCTAGGCAGGAAACACAAAAGAAGGAAAAGACCTAAATAATAAGCCCAAAACAATTAAGAAAATGGTAATAGGAACATACATATTGATAATTACCATAAATGTAAATGAATTAAATGCTCCAACCAAAAGACATAGACTGGCTGAATGGGTCCAAAAACAAGACCCGTATATATGCTGTCTACAAGAGACCCACTTCAGACCTAGGGACACATACAGACTGAAAGTGAGGAAATGGAAAAAGATATTCCATGCAAGTGGAAATCAAAAGAAAGCTGGAGAAGCAATTCTCATATCAGACAAAATAGACTTTAAAGCAAAGACTATTACAAGAGACAGAGAAGGACACTACATAATGATCAAGGGATCAATCCAAGAAGGATATAACAATTGTAAATATTTATACACCCAACATAGGAGCACCTCAATATATAAGGCAAATATTAACAGCATTAAAAGGGGAAATCGACAGTAACACAATCATAATAGGGGACTTTAACACCCCACTTTCACGAATGGACAGATCATCCAAAATGAAAATAAGTAAGGAAAAACAAGCTTTAAATGATACATTAAACAAAATGGACTTATTTGATATTTATAGGACATTCCATCCAGAAACAACAGAATACACATTCTTCTCAAGTGCTCATGGAACATTCTCAGGATAGATCATATCTTGCGTCACAAATCAAGCCTTGGTAAATTTAAGAAAATTGAAATCATATCAAGTATCTTTTCTGACCACAACGCTGTGAGACTAGATACCAATTACAGGAAAAAATCTGTAAGAAATACAAACACATGGAGGCTAAACAACACAGTACTTAATAACCAAGAGATCACTGAAGAAATCAAAAAGGAAATCAAAAAATACCTAGAAACAAATGACAATGAAAACACAACGACCCAAAACCTATGGGATGCAGCAAAAGCAGTTCTCAGAGGGAAGTTTATAGCAATACAATCCTACCTTAAGAAACAAGAAACATCTCAAATAAACAACATAACCTTACACCTAAAGCAATTAGAGAAAGAACAAAAAAAACCCAAAGTTAGTAGAAGGAAAGAAATCATAAAGATCTGATCAAAAAATAAATGAAAAAGAAGTGAAGAAACAATAGCAAAGATAAATAAAACTAAAAGCTGGTTCTTTGAGAAGAAAACTGATAAACCATTAACAAGACTTATCAAGAAGAAAAGGAGAAGATTCAAATCAGTAGAAATAGAAATGAAAAAGGAGAAGTAACAACTGACACTGCAGAAATACAAAGGATCATGAGAGATTACTACAAGCAACTATATGTCAATAAAATGGACAACCTGGAAGAAATGGACAAATTCTTAGGAATGCACAACCTTCTGAGACTGAACCAGGAAGAAATAGAAAATATGAACAGACCAATCACAAGCACTGAAATTGAAACTGTGATTAAAATGTTCCAACAAACAAAAGCCCAGGACCAGGTGGCTTCACAAGCGAATTCTATCAAACATTTAGAGAAGCGCTAACACCTATCCTTCTCAAATCCTTCCAAAATATAGCAGAGGGAGGAACACTCCCAAAATCATTCTACAAGGCCACCATCTCTCTGATAAGAAAACCAAAGATGTCACAAAGAAAGAAATCTACAGGCCAATATCACTGATGAACATAGATGTAAAAATCCTCAACAAAATATTAGCAAACAGAATCCAACAGCATATTAAAAGGATCATACACTATGACCAAGTGGGGTTTAACCCAGGAATGCAAGGATTCTTCAATATAAACAAATCAATCAATGTGATACACCATATTAACAAATTGAAGGAGAAAAACCATATGATCATCTCAATAGATGCAGAGAAAGTTTTCGACAAAATTCAACACCCATTTATGATAAAAACCCTGCAGAAAGTAGGCATAGAGGGAACTTTCCTCAACATAATAAAGGCCATATATGACAAACCCACAGCCAACATCGTCCTCAGTGTTGAAAAACTGAAACCATTTCTACAAAGATCAGGAACAAGACAAGGCTGCCCACTCTCACCACTATTATTCAACATAGTTTTGGAAGTTTTAGCCACGGCAATCAGAGAAGAAAAAGAAATAAAAGGAATCCAAATTGGAAAAGAAGAAGTAAAGCTGTCACTGTTTGCAGATGACATGATATTATACTTAGAGAATCCTAAAGATGCTACCAGAAAACTACTAGAGCTAATCAATGAATTTGGTAAAGTAGCAGGATACAAAATTAATGCGTAGAAATCTCTTGCATCCCTATACATTAATGATGAAAAATCTGAAAGTGAAATTAAGAAAACACTCCCATTTACCACTGCAATAAAAAGAATAAAATATTTAGGAATAAACCTACATAGGAGACAAAAGACTTGTATGCAGAAAATTATAAGGCACTGATGAAAATAATTAAAGATGATACAAATAGATGGAGAGATATACCATGTTCTTGGGTTGAAAGAATTAACATTGTGAAAATGACTCTACTACCCAAAGCAATCTACAGATTCAATGCAATCCCTATCAAACTACCACTGGCATTTTTCACAGAACTAGAACAAAAAAATTGCACAATTTGTATGGAAACACAAAAGACCCCGAATAGCCAAAGCAATCTTGAGAAAGAAAAACGTAGCTGGAGGAATCAGGCTCCCTGACTTCAGACTATACTACAAAACTACGGTAATCAAGAGAGTATGGCACTGGCTCAAAAACAGAAATATAGATCAATGGAACAGGGTAGAAAACCCAGAGGTAAACCCACGCACATATGGTTACCTAATGTTTGATAGAGGAGGCAAGAATATACAGTGGAGAAAAGACAGCCTCTTCAATAAGTGGTGCTGGGAAAACTGGACAGCTACATGTAAAGAATGAAATTAGAACACTCCCTAACACCATACACAAAAATAAATTCAAAATGGATTAAAGACCTAAGTGTAAGGCCAGACACCATCAACTTCTTAGAGCAAAACATAGGCATAACACTCTATGACATAAATCACAGCGAGATCCTTTCTTGACCCACCTCCTAGAGAAATAGAAATAGAAACAAAAATAAACAAATGGGACCTAATGAAACTTAAAAGCTTTTGCACAGCAAAGGAAACCATAAACAAGGTGTAAAGACACCCTCAGAATTGGAGAAAATATTTGAAAATGAAGCAACTGACAAAGGATTAATCTCCAAATCATACAAGCAACTCACGCAGCTCAATATCTGAAAAACAAACAACCCAATCCAAAAATGGGAAGAAGACCTAAATAGATATTTCTCTAAAGAAGTTATACAAATCGCCAACAAACACATGAAAGGATGCTCAACATCATTAATCATTAGAGAAATGCAAATCAAAACTGCAATGAGATATCATCTCACACCAATCAGAATGGCCATCATCAAAAAATCTACAAACAACAAATGCTGGAGAGAGTGTGGAGAAAAGGGAA
>NW_020837950.1:8425877-8509758 GCF_003676395.1 Aethalodelphis obliquidens | reverse complement strand
AGGAGACAAAAGACTTGTATGCAGAAAATTATAAGGCACTGATGAAAATAATTAAAGATGATACAAATAGATGGAGAGATATACCATGTTCTTGGGTTGAAAGAATTAACATTGTGAAAATGACTCTACTACCCAAAGCAATCTACAGATTCAATGCAATCCCTATCAAACTACCACTGGCATTTTTCACAGAACTAGAACAAAAAAATTGCACAATTTGTATGGAAACACAAAAGACCCCGAATAGCCAAAGCAATCTTGAGAAAGAAAAACGTAGCTGGAGGAATCAGGCTCCCTGACTTCAGACTATACTACAAAACTACGGTAATCAAGAGAGTATGGCACTGGCTCAAAAACAGAAATATAGATCAATGGAACAGGGTAGAAAACCCAGAGGTAAACCCACGCACATATGGTTACCTAATGTTTGATAGAGGAGGCAAGAATATACAGTGGAGAAAAGACAGCCTCTTCAATAAGTGGTGCTGGGAAAACTGGACAGCTACATGTAAAGAATGAAATTAGAACACTCCCTAACACCATACACAAAAATAAATTCAAAATGGATTAAAGACCTAAGTGTAAGGCCAGACACCATCAACTTCTTAGAGCAAAACATAGGCATAACACTCTATGACATAAATCACAGCGAGATCCTTTCTTGACCCACCTCCTAGAGAAATAGAAATAAAAAAAAAAATAAACAAATGGGACCTAATGAAACTTAAAAGCTTTTGCACAGCAAAGGAAACCATAAACAAGGTGTAAAGACACCCTCAGAATTGGAGAAAATATTTGAAAATGAAGCAACTGACAAAGGATTAATCTCCAAATCATACAAGCAACTCACGCAGCTCAATATCTGAAAAACAAACAACCCAATCCAAAAATGGGAAGAAGACCTAAATAGATATTTCTCTAAAGAAGTTATACAAATCGCCAACAAACACATGAAAGGATGCTCAACATCATTAATCATTAGAGAAATGCAAATCAAAACTGCAATGAGATATCATCTCACACCAATCAGAATGGCCATCATCAAAAAATCTACAAACAACAAATGCTGGAGAGAGTGTGGAGAAAAGGGAACCCTCTTTCACTGTTGGTGGGAATGTACATTGATACAGCCACTATGGAGAACAGTATGGAGGTTCCTTAAAAAACTAAAAACAGAACTACCATACGACCTAGCAATCCCACTACTGGGCATATACCCTGAGAAAACCATAATTCAAAAAGAGTCATGTACCAAAATGTTCACTGCAGCTCTATTTGCAGTAGCCAGGACATGGAAGCAACCTAAGTGTCCATCAACAGATGAATGGATAAAGAAGATGTGGCACATATATACAGTGGAATATTACTCAGCTATAAAAGGAATGAAACTGAGTTATTTGTAGTGAGGTAGATGGACCTAGAGACGGTCATACAGAGTGAA
Source organism: Aethalodelphis obliquidens (assembly GCF_003676395.1). NCBI lineage: Eukaryota > Metazoa > Chordata > Mammalia > Artiodactyla > Delphinidae > Aethalodelphis > Aethalodelphis obliquidens. Next base: position 8,508,317 of record NW_020837950.1, on the reverse strand, counting down.
GTAAGTCAGAAAAGGAAAAACAAATACCGTATGCTAGCACATATATATGGAATCTAAAAAAAAAGAAAAAAAATGGTCAGAAGAACTTAGGGGCAATACGGGAATAAAGATGCAGACCTACTGGACAATGGACTTGAGGATACGGGGAGGGGGAAGGGTAAACTGGGACAAAGTGAGAGAGTGGCATGGACATATATACACTACCAAATGTAAAATAGATAGCTAATGGGAAGCAGCCGCATAGCAGAGGGAGATCAGCTCGGTGCTTTGTGACCATCTAGAGGGGTGAGATAGGGAGGGTGGGAGGGAGGGAGATGCAAGAGGGAAGATGTATGGGGACATATGTATATGTATAACTGATTCACTTTGTTATAAGGCAGAAACTAACACACCATTGTAAAGCAATTATACTCCAATAAAGATGTTAAAAAAAAAAAGAGCTAAAGGAAATTTTACTTATTTAGTAAATAATGTTTGACCATCTACTATTTGCCAGGCTGTGATTGAGGCACAAAGACAGTGGGAAACAAGAACAAGAATTTGTACTTATGGAACTTACATTCTATTTAAGGAGAATGACAAGTAATCACATTTGCAAACAAAAAATACACATATAAAATATAAAATTCTTCCTAAAGAGGAATTTCTAAGAGTTATGAAGACAAAGAAAGCAGAATAAGAGACAGAGTATATATGTTTCCTATGCTATTTAGATGGGATTATCAGGTATAGTCTCTTAGAAAAGATGGCACTAGAGAAAAAAGCAAATGTGAATTCTACAAAGCAGGCTTAGTGCTCAAGAAACAGCTAAACATTCAGTGAGTTTGGGAGTGAGTGAACCAAGAGAATTCAGAGGAGACCAAGTCGCTCAAATAGTCACAGTTCAGATGACAGAGGATCTTTTAGGCTGGGAAAAAGACTTTCAATTATCCCAAATGCTATAGAAATCATTGGAGGGATTTGAGTTTAATGTGCTCTGATGAACATTTTTAACCTATGTGGAGAATAGACTTGAGGGTGAGGGTGGTTGGGAGGGCGCGTGTGGGGAGGGGAGGGATGGAAGGAATGAGACCAGTTGGGAGATGTCACAGTGCTCTCAGTAGACATCATGGTCACTTGAACAAAGTAGCGGTGATGGAGGCAGTGAAAAGTGATTCGATTCTGGATATATTTTGAAGTACCTTAGCAGGACTTGTTGACAGATTGGACTTGGGTTATTAAAGAAAAAGAAAAACAAACATGAGCCTAGACTTTTGAACAGAACTCCTGGTGAAAAGTAATGGTGAAGACTCAGGAGAAGGAAGTGAGTTTGGTGATACAGATCAGGAGTTCTTTTTTGAACATGTTAAAATGTCTGTGACATGATAAGTAGGCAATCAAATAGAGGAGTTTAGAACCAAGGGAGAATCTGGGTTGGCAATATTTATTTGGTGATCATAGGATAAGGATGGTATTTATGGCCATAGGCATAGGTAAAATTATCCAAAGTACAAGTGTGGATGAAGAAGAGATGAAACACAAGAAGTGAGCTCTGAGAAATGCTGATAGCTCAGTGTCAAAACGAAGGGGAAGGGCCAATAGAAGAGAATGAGCAGTGTGCAGGGTAGGAGGAAACACAGATCTCGTAGGAAATAATACATTCATGAGTTTCGGGAAATCGGCTCCCGCTATCACATCAAGGGTTGGATGTGGGTTGTCAATATTGGAATAAAATGTGGCAGTAGTCTGTATTTTAGCTAAAAATGAAATATATATAGTCACATCATGGATTAGGTACAAAAGACTGACAGAGATATTGACCGTGTAGAGATTCAACTAAACCCACCCACCTATCTTAGAATCTGTGTAATTCTATGTATGATACATGATTTTCTGAGACTCCGATCAGTGACCATCAGGGCCTCAGTGGTTCCATTCAAAACACAGACATGGTTTTTCTCTGGTCTATGATGGAACTTTAGTTTTGAATCTTTGAAGTGTCTCTGTTTTTCAGAAGCTAATCAGGGTGGGCTAATCCTGACAGCATTTGTCTTTCTTGTAAACGATTCTATATAAAAATTACATTTTGCCTTCTCTCAGCAGACAGTTGCAATCATTGTCAGAGGAAATCAAGACAAACAAAATGGGGCTGTCGTGCACAAGGCTGTGTGAAAGAATTCCCACAATAGCTGTTTGCTAAGGGCAATGTTTTATAGTTTTAATTATAACACTGCTGGAAAATCATGGAATGTATATACAAATTCATTTACCTCATTTGTTTTTTACCCTTAGGTGCAATATTTTAAACAACTGCATTTGAAATCTGAAACAGAGATTCATTTCCCATCAGTGTTTATTTATTCCCAGTAAAATGGACTTCCTTCAAGCAGCATGTCATTTTGTATAATACTCTGGCAAGCCAGAGTTTTAATTTCATTAAATGGCACATTTTTATGGCTCCAAATGCTTTTTTGCCACCATTTATTGTGAAGAACTTAGTAATTATTTTAAAATATGAACTCCTGCTTATTGAGAAGATATTTTTGTTCAGTAATTCACTAATTACAACCACCATAAAAATTAACACAAATGAACAGAAAACAAGTTTTCAGGAATGCTATCACATTTTTTTTAATCACTAAGTGAGATCTAGTCATCTCTGAGAAGCAGATCTTCCATTATTTTGCGTGGAGCAAAAGAAAGTAAATAAAGCATCTTATGATGGATATAATGAAGTCTAACTAGAAAACTAGACTGATTAATATATTTTTCCTTCCTGACTTTCCTATCTCTGGAAATTTTAAACAATCCCATCATTACATATTAAATTCCTCATTGCCCATATTCCAAATGAAGATGTAATAGCAGAAAGGATATGAATGTGTTGGTAAAAGATAGCTTTGGGTGATCCAGGTTCAAAGTCACAGAGAGGATGGTGATTCCACTAACTACTTGAGTGGGTCTGGAAAAGTTCGTTCTGTTCTACATCCCTTCTTTGTCTTGCATCTGTAAGGAAGTTATGGTGCAGCTAAAGCCAAACTCTTCTGGGAGAAGAGATCTAACTGGCTGCCTCTCCAAGGGTGTGTCCGTTCTTCAAACTGAACTGCCTACACTTTGTTGGTTTCCATAATTCATTTTTAGGAGACAGATGAAATTGTCTGGTGAGATTATTTTTAAGTGTTTTATCAGTTAGTGTTCTACACAGTAAATAGGAAACACAAAAGCACCCTGCATTTATTTAGAAAGGGATTTAAGTGTCCATAAAATCATTGGAAGGGTTGGAGAAGTGCAATTTAGTCTGGGAAATCAGGAGTAATTTCCAAACCATGAGAACTTGCCAGCCAAGGGAGCTCCTACCATTAAAATGAAAGCTCCACCACTGAAACAACTGAGATGAAGATGACACAGCTGCCATGGTTGTATTCCAGACATCAGGAAGCCAACACTATCACAAATGTCTCCCAACACACAAAACTGGTGCTTGGATCCTGGAAAAATGATAACAACTTCTATAACCAGGAAGCTGGCAAAGAGAAACTAGAACACTGCTGCAAAAAAATTTCATATCTCCATGACCCTGCCTACCAGCAGAAAATAGTCAAAAGGGCAAGAAGATGTCTTTATTCCCACTTGGGATTTCCAACTCTCACATGGATGGCTCTTCTTGGTGGGAATCAATTAGCATCCAGAACCTTAGCAACAAAGGAATATTGAAAACGTAATTTTTATTTTTCCAACATCTGCATGAGAAGGATACTAGAAGATTGATGGAATGAAGGAGGAGCTAAGCAAACAGCAACACTTACCACAAGTGCGATTTTAGAACAAATATTATTAATTTCAAATAAAGGTAGTATAAGAAAAGCCTTTTAATTTTAGATTGTGTGGTGCTCATATGCTGAAAATGTTTGTCAAACCTTTCCAGATCCCCATACTTCTCTAAGGTTTACCAGAAATGTATGCTACAGCAGAGTTGCAGTTAAGTAACATGACATCATAGTGTGTTTCTTCCAATTCATAAATCTTTGATAAATGTAATGTATGCTACACTGGTGACTTATTTTCACATACTAGGTGACAAGCATAAAGACAAGCCATTCAGTCATGTGTATTTAAACTTCAAGCAGTGACAGCATAAGTTATGAAAATTGATTTTTTTATTTGGTTAATAAGTTTCTTTTGGGTACTTCCAGCAACAGCAATTAATCTGACTTTCCCAGACAATAAGGAACTGTCATAGTCCATCAATATGCCTTCATCTCATGTGATCTATTAAACTCAATTTAGCATTTTCGTTTTTGATCTATCAGTAAATTTCCTTTGAAATAATATAATGAATTTACATTTAAAGTGGGTTTTTTCATTCACTTAATTTCCTTATATAACAATATCAAGGCCTTGAGTTTTATTAATATCATACCTAATATTTTTGCATGTAGGTAAATAAAACTTTCATTTTCGTTAAAATTATCAGTTACCTGAGTTTAATTCTGAATACGACACTGGCAAAGATACCATAATGCTTAATTATGGGCAAAGGTCTCTTGGGGATAAACAAAAGAGGCAAACATACTATTGTTCTAAGTATTTCATAAATTGTCATTAGTGAGATGCAAGGAACAACTATTACCGTTCATCTTTTTTTCTACTAGAAAAATACGTATTTGAATAACAGAACCTAATGCAACTTTTCCCACCTTCTAACTATGACTATTATGTCAAATTTTGACAGAGTCTAGAAGGAATTTCTTCTTCCTACAGAGTCAATGGACCTGGCCTTAGATAAATACTACAATGCACATTTGTGAGGTTTTTTGCTTGGTTTTGTTTCAGTTTTTTTTTATTTTGCCTCCCCACCTCAGACCTCCTTTCTATGATTGTGAAAAGTCTTCATCCATTACTGAGGACAGATGCTTGCAAGTTCAGCATCTCGTTTGCCTTTCTGCATATTACGTCATGGAAAAGTGATCTAGGCTAGGTTAATCCAACGTGACCCCTTAAGACTGAATTTGCATGTCATGATGCCAAGAAACAGGGAGAGAGACTTCATCATGGCTGTGGCAGAAGCATCTACAGTGTCCAGGAGCCAGGAAGCAGGGGCAGCAGGAGTAGTGGTGTTATGCAGGGTCCAGGGCAGCTGAAGAGGGACAGATCTTCAGTCTGGTGCCCAATGGCTGTGGCAGCTCGGGGCCCTGATTTGGACTGTTTTTGACTGACCAGACTGCCACTCATTTTCTATCCATTTTCTGAGCTTCATCCCCAAGCCTTCACAGGGATCCCGTGAGTGTTCTATATCTTCAATAAATTACTGCTTTTTTTAAATTCAGAAAGAAGCAGTTTTGCATTTTTTTCTTCCAACTAAAATTCCTGACTTGTACAGAACTAGATAAAATCAGAATAGTGCACATAACTCTGGCAAATAAAGAAAATTGTAATTTGTAACTGTATTAGTTTCTTAGGGCTGCTGTAACAAATTATCACAGAGTTGGTGGCTTAAAACAACACAACTTTATTCTCTCACAGTTCCGGAGGCCAGAAGGCTGAAATCAAGGTATGGCAGAGTCATACTCCCTCCAACGGCTCTATGGGAGAATCTTTCCTTGCTTCTTCCAGTTTCTGCTGGCTCCTGGTATTTCGTGGCTTGTGGCAACAAAACTCCAATGCCTGCCTCTATCTTCACATGACCTCTGTATCTCTGTGTGTCCTTTTCTCTCTCTTATAAGGACACTCTCACTGGATTCAGGCTCATTCTAATTTAGTATGATCTAATCTCTATCATTCCTTAATTACATCTGTAAAGGCCCTATTTCCAAATAAGGTCACATTCTGAGGTTCCAGGTGGATGTGAATTTCTGGGGGACATTATTCAACCAACTACAGTGATTGTATTTAATTTGCTGAAGTGTTAGAGTGAAAATCCACTAATGGGGTATAGTAACCTGAAACCCCATGGTGTATGATGATAAAACAGTTAAATTATCTCCCTAAAATGATGGCCAGGCTTTAGGGTTTGCATTGCTACTTCTAAATATAAAGTCTATTAGGAAATCAAAGACTGTGGGATGAGGTAGCTGCCTTTACAGCACTGAGTAGCTTAAGAAAAGAGAATGACAAAATATCTATAATTTTGGTTCAAGGCACAGATGGAAGCCTTGAGAGTATAATGATGCTAAAAGAATTGCCACACTTTCAATATCAAAGATGACTATATCGCAACATTAAAAAGCACACTTTTTTATCCTACAGATTGACAAAGTTTGACATCAGGTGAATTCACAGTTGTTTCAGGATTATTATTTGAAGACTCTGACACCACTAGGGAAGGAGGAAGCCAGAATTGGGATAAATTTGTATGGGAGAATTCCGAGGATTCAGCATGTCATGTACCCAACAAACCCAATCAGCCAAAAGAGTCCTTTCTCTTGTTTCCTCTGAAGTATTCTTACACGCAGCTGACCCTGTCATCATATAAGAGGAAGCCACTTCTCTCTGGGCTCCATCCTTGCCTTCCCTATTATCACCAGATCCATAATCACAGTCATATCACAGCTGAATCCTTGAATGATAAGGAAGCAGTTGAAAAGCCAGCCCACCAAAACTAAGAGGTGCCTGCCAAAATTTTTTAAACTTTTCCAATTTTATATCAGCAAGAATTTGGGTAATCAGAAGGGGAATTAATTTAAAGACTCTAGAAAGAGGGGGTGGGGAATAAAATGTCAGCTGAGGTATAATTTTAATGAGGGCACTTACTGCAGAAATCAAGATCAACATTTTACGCTGAGCATTTGAATATGGTAACTGAAATCTTTACTAAAGAGTCGCCCTGGCTAAACTGAGTTGAGATGCCAAAGAAACATCTTGGTATGATTTAAAGAAGGAATCCAAATGCTCTGTGAAAGAGGAAGGTTAGAGTGGATTTGTCAGTTATCGCCCACTCAGCTATCTTCTATTTCCCAGAAAGCAAAGTATGCCTTAATTATATTGAGAAATGCATTGTTGCCAGAGTACTAGTAGCTTTCAAAGTCTTTGAGAGAATGTGTGATTTTTGTTGAGCTAGGATGCTGAGTAGAGATGCTTCCATGCTATGGTTGAAATGGACTCCCTGATTCCTACGGGCAGAAAGTTACCAAGTGGGTGAGTCAAAGGAGTAACATAAATACCACAAGCAGATTTTCAGTGATAACCATTCCAGGCAGCTGAACATCATTATTATCAAAATCACTTAATCCCCAGTGACCTTTGTGGCAAGCTTTGACCACAACATTAATATAGAATGTGCACTATGACCATACTTGATTTATACAAATGGAAAAAAATCTCCAAATGAGATGGGCAGAAGTCCACAGCTAGTCATTTCAGTGGAAAGTCATAACTTCTCATTGAATTTTCAGAACTAAATCCCTTAACAGACCCAGTAGCCTTGAATTCAGAGGATGTTAGGTATTTATGATGAAACATCTTATAATGAAAATCATGAACAGATACTAATATATACCTCCTGGCTTTCTCCAAAAGATCCTGCAAAACTTAATATTGATCACTGACTGAATTGATGCTACTTCATGGGCAAATACACAAAGGTGTTGTTGAGGATCAAATTTAAAAATGCGATTTTGGCCTATATCCACTTCACCGTATACCCAGTAGGACACCTGTGTTTGGCTCTCCCAGTTCCAGGGTTTCTGGTTTGTGGAAATAATGTAAGCAGTTGGCAGGATCCTGAGTAAGAGTTGTTATAGAAGGAGGAGCCAAGCTATTATAGTTCATCCTGTCTAAGAAAATAGTAAATAAAAAGCAATAATTGTATCACTAGAAAATTCAAAGAAATAAGTACTACCACCAAGGACTCTAAAGATGCTAATGATTTATATCACAGCCCATTTAACTCTAGATTTGACTACTTTCAAAGACAGATGGGTCTTTGAGAATGACTGAATTATTGTAAGCTTAGTTAGGTGGGGTATCTGATTGCAGCTGCTATTCCAGATGTGGAACTGTAGCAAGTCAGTAGAGTAGAAAAGGGCAGGTAAAAGTTGATATTTACCCACTACAATGAAGTTCTTCTAGTATATCCTGTTGTCTCTTTTACAAGATGGAGGGATATGCTGAAGTAAAAATATGCACTAATTTCTGGTCAGTTGCTAACAGATTATCTGGGTTTTTTGGAACTCGGCAGGAGCAAGATTGAAGTTCTGGGGCAAGAAGTTTTGACAGAGTTGTAGAAAGATATATAGCTTAGGAATGAGTCCAAACTATGGGAATAATTATGTCCCACATGAACACTTACTAAGGATCTCACTGCAGAGAAAGCTGTCAATATTCAGGTGTTCAAAAAGACCCAGTCAGAGTTAGTGTGGCTATCCTCTGCCACTCCAGCGCTTATTTGCTGGCTTAAAAATACAGTCCCAGGCTTCCCTGGTGGTGCAGTGGTTGAGAGTCCGCCTGCAGATGCAGGGGACACGGGTTCGTGCCCCGGTCCGGGAAGATCCCACATGCCGCGGAGCGGCTGGGCCCGTGAGCCATGGCCGCTGAGCCTGCGCGTCCGGAGCCTGTGCTCTGCAATGGGAGAGGCCACAACAGTGAGAGGCCCACGTACCGCAAAAAGAAAAAAAAAAAAAAAAACAATACCTATGGGAGAGTATCTAGACCCTGAATGACAGATTTTAATTCATTTAAAATCTTCCTTGCATTCCCTGCCCTGATCCTAAAACTTATATTTTCTAAGATTCCCTGATAATTAGCTTCCAGTTAGAGCTGACCAATGGGAAGCACTGTGGGATACTGGAGGCCAGGAGGAAAGGAAAAACTGGAGTATTTCTCTCTTTCTCCACTTCCAGTGGAATCAACATTAACAGATTCTTCTCTACAGTGGTTTCAGCTCCTGCCAGGCAGCCCCAGTTCCTAAAGTCTAATAGCCACTTTTTCCCTATGTCCCCCCTTTCCTAAGGATGGTGGTGACTAACTCCTGGTTTCCTCACTAATAACCCTGTCCGGCTTTCAGGCTCTTCCAAATCCTTCATACAGGCTCTCTGTTTTGCTATATGGTTCCTAATTGACACACCCGGCTTCTAGGAACCATAGTGGAACTAGGTGCTGACTTCAGTCTCAATAGTTTCAATTTCAATGGCTCCCCTTTACTCACTGGACCATTTCTGTGTTTGAAATATTAACTTCCCATCGTCAATTTTAAAGATATTTTCTGAACCTTGTTCTCCAACTCAGTACCACATCCATCTTGTTGAAATTCTGTTGGCTCAAAATCTATCCTTAAACCTTGTATATTCAAAACCTGATTTGTCAGCACACCAAGAATGCATCTGCTTCTTAAGTCTAGGCTTAAATCAAAAGCTCATAAGAATGATATACAAATAGAGAAAGTTGATTAATTAGGTTACGTTGATGCTAACTTCTGAAGCTACCATGCTTGTGTCCACTTTTCTGCCTTAAGAAAGATTCTCATGGGAACTCAAACCAAAGAACCCTTATTTTCTACTGGAATGTGTTCCCTTTTCACAGTGCTCAGATAAATCATTATAGTTCCTTAACTTTAACCAGTTTGTTTTTTTTTACATTGGTAGCTATAGAATAACTACATAAGGTAGCATTTGACTCTGTTCAAATCCTGGTTTATAACATTATAAGGGCAACCATAGTCAATGTCATTAACTCTTGCTTTGTAATCTGAGACATGGCAACAGTTCCTATTTTTTCTAAAAAAATTATATATCTTGGGAGGAGGTGGAATTAATTTTGTTACTTTTGAAATAAAATTATTTAGAACTTCCTCCATTACATGACTTTTAAGATTGATTTACATCTTCTCCATCCCAAAACCCTACTAAATTAGAAAGAAGGATAAACCCCACAAAGATAAGGAGAAAAAAGTGAGAAAAGTAAAGCAGATGGGTAAATGATAACTAATGTGCCAACCCTGATAAAGCTGAAATTCAGTTATGCGATGTGCTAAGCAAAAACAAGCTGATATCCTTTAGAAATCCAGAAGGATTAAGAAATTGGAAGAACCTCATAACTCTGAAAGTAGGAGTAGAAGTAAGGCTAAAAATAAGAGGAGTGGTTGGAAGTCTATATAAATAGTTATTAGATTTCAGGATTCCCTTTCTGGAGATATTAAGCTAGAAGAACTAGGCCTTGGAGGAAACCAGGCACAGGTGAGGGCAGATCAGACACATCTAGCTCTCTTCTCTTAGCTTCAGAAATGTTGTCAGCCAGATATATATTTCCCAGCTAGCAGACAAGGTGATTTCATTTTCAAGAAAAATGGTCCCAAGGGAACAGACCCTGAGTTATGTGGCTCTCCAATAGGCTGAGATCACTTTACTATGAATCCTATCAGGTAACAAGTCTCCTTTCCCCAAAAACACATACAAAGATTCTGAAGATTTAGTGTATCAGTACTAAATAGAAACATTTAACCAAGGATCAATAGACAATTCAAAAAAGGCTTTGAAGTGAGAGACTAAAATAGACAGTAAAAAGAAAGTTAGAGGAACCAGGGAGAGCAAAGAGGATGGGAAGACTCAAAAAAGCTTTATTTGATATCCTAAGGTACAAAAAATATATATTGCAACTCTGAAACAAGCACAGACAACTACTAATAGAGGAACATGAAAAGAAGAAAAGAGATTTAAGAAATTAAAAATATAATAGTAAAACGAAAATCCTTTACAAGGATAAAAAGATGAATTTGAAGACATCGTCTAGAAAATAGATTAAAAGACAAAGTAGGAAAGAAAAGTTTGGAAGATTAGCACAAAGTCTATACAAAAATCATACCAATTTTAAAATAGAAGAACAAAGAGAAAGGAGTTATCAAATAAATAATACATCAAAACATTATGGACCCAAAGGAACCAGCATCCAGCTGTATAGTTTTGCTGCCCAGCACAATGGATGGAGAAAGACCCACATCAAAGCAATTACTAGAATTAAAGAATACCACGTTCAAAAGGAGATATCAAAAAATAAATAAATAAAAACACACCAATGTTCAGAAATCAGATTAGCTTTAGATTTCTCAATGATGGCACTGGTAGTTAGAAAACAACTGAGCATCAAATTTGGGGGAAAAACTAATTCCATCATCTAACTCTGAAGTTTGATAGTAAAAAAAATATACTTCCAGACAATCAATGTATCAAAAATCCCTTCTCAGATAGTGACTTGAAGATATGCTGCAGCTAAATGAGAAATTAAACCAAGAAAAATGGAAATGTGGGACCTCCGACATAAGAGGGATGACACCAAGAAAAGAGGTGAAGTAATCGACAGGCTGATGGTGTATGCAGCTTCCAGTGCCAGGACAGTGTTGCCCAGTGGACCCAGACAACAGCCAGATTGGAACTAATGAAGGGAAGATTCCAGCAGTGAGATTAAAGAAAAAGATAAAATTAATAGTGTACTGGATTTTTTTTTTAATGCACTAAGATGAGACGTACTTGGGAGAACAGTTGTGGTGGATACATTAAAATGGCTGAATAATTAAAAAAGAAAGTGAGAAGTAAATTCATTACTGAAATAATCTCCAAGAAAAAGACAGTAGAAGAAAGGAAATTGCATCACTATCCTGCAGAGTGAATGCTGAGGAAGGAAGAGTTTGTTGTTGCTGTTGCTGCTGTTATAGTACATTTCTCAGCTGTTAATATTTTCGTATCATAATAACAACTGAATAGTGATATACAAACAAAATCATAATATAACTGTACTGGAGGATAAGTGCCTGTGGTAAGGCTAGGTATGGAGAGCTAAATCAACAACATCAATAGGAAGTTAACATATAACATACCAAGATGTAAATAAGAAATAGCAATGTAAACTAATGTGGATATAAACGCCAAAAGAACCAGCAAGAAAGTCAGATGAAGAGGGGTGCAGAGTTAGGATTTGCTGGAAGCTGGATGAAAGGAAGATGGTAAAAATGCTACTGCCTTTTGTAAAATGCTCTGCATAGATATCTGGCTTTGAAGTAGCACTTTTCTCCTAAATCATATAATCTCTCTTTAGATATATTAATACATTAATCCTGTTACAGAAAATATTCCAGGTGAGGAAGTCACTCTGTCTCTAAGGGGTAATTTTTTGCAAGTGTGTGCTCTAATCCCTATGTGACGATTACCATACTTTAACTTTCTCATTTTATTTACTTAACTTCAACTTCCTGAAATATGTTTAACTCTACCCCCTCAAAACAGAAAGTTTGCCAACCCTGATTCAAACGCTATATCCTTATTTACCATTATAATTACTTATTAACACCCTGTTTTAAACACATTAATTCATGTTTAGAGGTCTATACTCTTTGGAGGCATGTGTCACAATGCACTGAACTTCTATTCAGAGTAGAAGCTAATTGACAATTTTTAAGTATATTTTTATGGGCATCTGCTTAATGATTAATACATTAATGATTAACACATTAAATTGGCAGCAGACAGTATTAAATAACGTTGGGGTTTATTATCTACAAATATCATTTCCCTTATACCATTAAGCGTGTAAAACATTATTAGCTAGGCGCTCTATTGAAATGTAACTCTTTAAGAATTAAATGGATTTTTAAAATAATGTTGATAAAAATTTGACCTTAGAGCTCAATTAATTTTTAATCTTATTTCAAGGGCAATAAACACAATCATATGAAGATATAGCAAGACAGATTTTGTATTTCTTGCTAGCTCAGTCAGTTCTGAAGGTACCAACAGGAAAAAGCTTACACAAATCAATGATTTCACCATTTGTGGAATTGGACACTCCGCATCTCTTTTCAGCACTAATGCTCACACTGTAGAATTTCTTGACAAATGCTGAACAAATCTATTAGCAGTGAGTTTATCTACGAACAGACTTCAAGATCAACACTAATATAACATTCCCCCCCGCCCCCAAATTGAGATACATGTGCTTTTACCAAGATTTTAGGACAGTTTTAAGACCACACAAAGGATACATTTGTTGGATAGCACATATTTTTAACAATATAAAACTACTCCACATGAAAACAGGGCATGTTTCAGATCCTTTTCATCAATAAATCAAAATATGTATTTAGTGTTTTTATTAAATAAAAAAATTCACAATGTATATAGTTTTTGTTTGGACTCTTGCTTTGGATTTAGAGATTATCTTCCAGAGTGAATTGGGAAGGTCACAGTTTGATTCTTTAGGTCAAACAATCCTAAATTACCTAGTAATTAGCCATAAAATATGGTTGCTTTTATTGTTTTTTTAAGTGTTAACATAGGGATCCTGGGTTATTTACCAATGAGAGTGATTGTGAGACAGGCTGGGACCTAGCACCCTTTGCTGCAATGTTGCAATGCTTGCACCTGGACAAACATCTGCTCGAGCTACAAAATACAAAGAAACTATAAGGGACTAAAAATAACTGCATACATGCACAATTGGGGCAAATTCTGGACAAAAGATATAAAAAGACCAAAAAAGCCCAACTGCCACTTTCTGAAGAGCCAGGAGCAAAAGCAGGGTGTCAGGAGGAAAAGCAGGGTTTTGCGCATGCCCTCTGCACACAACACCACAAAGGGGTGGGCAAACCACCAAGCCACCACTCCAGTGCGACCCCCTGGACACACTCCTACCCTTGTGCCCATATAAGAAACGAGCTCGCATCCCCTTTCCGGGAGTGATCAAGGAAACCTGTTAATTGTTCTCGCTCCCCCCTCCTACAGCAGGGGCCCCAGTAAAGCCTTGCCTGAATTTCTTGTCTGGCCTCTGATCAATTTCTATTGATTAAGGAGACCAAGAACCTTGGTCAGTAAAAAAATGGAAGAAATAAAAAGCTAAAAGAAAGTACCAAGATTATTCAAAAAGGGAGAAACACTAGATATATCTAATGAATTCCCTACAAAATGAGAAGTCCTCTTGAAAGATGTTTTCAGGTCTCTGCCTGAATAATTTCAGGGAAATGACAACCACAAGTCTGTATATATGTGATTTGACCAAATCCAATCTTTTCCTTAGGTAACACTGCAGTATTGAGTCTATGATATTGTTTCTACCTTCTGCTTCTAAAGGAAAACACAGTATTTGAAGACTGATATTATGATCCTTGCTGGTCTAGTCTTCCACAGTATAAATATTCCCAATTTCTCATTTGTTTTCTTTTGAGGCATGGTCTCTTAATCCTTTGCCAAATGGAGGTCTAATTCTAAATGGATCCAGGGTCAATAGCGAGTCTCTTAATATGCATTTTCAAGAATAGAAGAGAGTATTCTGAAAGTGGGACTCTGCTTATCTAAACCAATGATCTCAAGATTTAAAGCCTCTCTCTCCCATGAAAGGTTTGGAGTTGATTGATTGATTGATTGATTTACTTATACTGAATTATAATTAACATACAATATTACATTTCAGGTGTACAACATTGTGATACTGTATTTTAATACATTATGAAACAATCACTTCAATAAGACCAGTTACCAACAGTTACCATAAAAAGTTTTTAAAAACTTATTGACTATATTCACAATGCTGTAGATTATATCCCCATGACTTATTTATTTTAGAGTTGGAAGTTTGTACTTAATCCCCTTCACCCATTTCATCCTTCCCTCGACCTCTCTGCCTTCTGGTGATACCAGTTTGTTCTCTGCATCTGATTCCATTTCTATTTTGTTTTGCTTATTGATTTCCTTTAAGATTGCACATATAAGTGAAATCATGCAGTATTTGTTTTTCTGTCTGACTTACTTCACTTAGCATTGGAACACTTACTTTAAATACATTTCCCCAGAAATTGGTAGATCTGGATTGAATATGAATATTTAAGAAAAATTGCAAAGAATTCTGAGCTGAATTGTCTATAAACCATGCTTGGAGAAGCCCTAATCTAGACTTTTTAGCAAAAAAATAATATCATATCATTCCCTATTTTCTATTGGTACCCATTTAGCTTAAAGTAAACTCAATCTGAGTTTTTGTTAAGCCAGGTGTCCCAGTCCTGTAATTCTGCAATTGATATTTTCATTGTATATTTGGAATTTCTATTTTTTTTTCTAAGATTCTTGTTAATTTGGGTCTACAAGTTAATTCTGTTGGGTAAAACAGTTGAACCTTGATTCTATCACCTGAAACATTTGCTTCCCTTGCCAACACTGTGTCATTAACAAATCTGATAAACTTCCTTTCATTCAAGTCACTGATGAAAATTTATAAGGCTAAATAGAGAATCTTATGACATGCCACAAGATACCTCCCTCCAAGGTGACAATCACTTACTAAACAATACATTTGGGGGTAGCTATGCATTTATTGAACTGCTCTATCACTTAACATATTTCTCTATTTTATCTACAAGGGTGTCATACCCAAGAGAATTTACAAAGTGCTTTACTGGAATTCTGATAAACTGTGTCAACATTTTTCTCTACTCTCAAAGATCTAGTAGAGACAGCTCTGGCGGGGAAAGCAGTGGACATTTATTGAGCATTTAAGCCTTCAAACTGCATCATCTCATTTATGACCACTGTCTAGGATTACCTTTTTAATCTCCCACAGATAAAGGCACAAAGGCCTAGGGAAGTTATGTAAGTACATGATGTCACAAAAGGAAAGAAGTTCAAGGGCTTTTTTGTATCTCATCATTTATTAGCCCCGTGGCATTAAGCAAGTCTCTTAATATCTCTGCAGTACACCTATTTCAAGATGTATATTCAGGGCTTCCCTGGTGGCGCAGTGGTTGGGAGTCCTCCTACCGATGCGGGGGGACACGGGTTCGTGCCCCGGTCTGGGAGGATCCCACATGCCGCAGAGCAGCTGGGCCTGTGGGCCATGGCTGCTGGGCCTGCGCATCTGGAGCCTGTGCTCCACAACGGGAGAGGCCACAACAGAGAGAGGCCCACGTACTGCTAAAAAAAAAAAAAAAAAAAGTATATTCAGCTTTGAAAAAATGGTTATGCCCTAAATTCTGTCAACTAATTCACAGTATATGCAACAGAGAACCAGAATAAAAATGCTTAAAATATAATAGAAAGCTATGTCACTTAAAAGTTCAAGAAAGGAAGTCTAAAGCTAGTATGGTTGCTCTGTTTCATGCAATTCTCAAGATCCCAGGTTCTTTCTATCTCGTTTCTTCCTTGTGCATAGCCTCTAATCTCAAGATCAACTAATTATTCATGATAGCTGCTGCAAGCTCCAATTATTACACCCACATTTCAGGCAGCAGAAAAGAGGAAGGGCAAAGAAAAATAGATAATGCAAATTCATCTAAGGAAAGGATTCTGGCAGCTGCTACGTGAAATTCCATGTATATCTCATTGTCCAAAAGTTAGTCAGATAGTCATATCTTGCTGCAAGGAAAGCTAGAAAGTGCATTTTAAAAAATTCTGTGTGCTCATGTGCCCAATAAAAATTAGGTATTCTATTACTATGGAATAAGGAAAATGGATTTGGGAGACAGCTATGTCTCTGTGACATTTATGCTATAAATATAAATTAGTTCAAATTCATATACTTGTTTTTAGTGAACCCCACTGATTCCTCAAATGTGAACTTTTTGTATTGCTTTTAATTTGTTCCAGAAATGTCCTAAGATTTACACATTTGTTTATTAATTTATTCATTCAGTCAACAGACATTACTAAAGGGGCCCAGGCACCACACGAGACATTGGAGTCTCAAGAATCAATACAAGACACAGTCCCTGTCCTCAAGGAATAAAAATTGTATTTTTTTGTGAAAAAATATTGTGAAGGATAGAGACTTTTAAAGAAGTGTCATAACTTTCATAACAGAATTATATACAGAGGAACTCAGGAGAAGAGTAAGATTAAATTAACCAAACCTTGAAGATTTGAGAAAGGCTTCAAAAAAGTAATAATTAAACTGGATTTTGAAGAACAAATGAATTTTTTATCAGAAAAAAAAGAGTGAGAAAAGTATTCTGGTCAAAATAATAATATATGCTAAGGCATAAAGAAGCAAAAAAAAAAAAAAGAACCATGCTGTTAAAGCAACATGCATAATTGCATGTAAGTACAATGAACAACTGACAGGAGTGGGGTAGAAGGAAATGACGCTGGAAATGTAAATTGGGTGCAATTTGGTAAAAGTCATGCATCCCATTCCAAATCTATTCTATAAGACTGAAGGTCATTAAAGACTTTAAATAGAGAGTGACATAATACCATCTGTGGAGTTTCTTATTGGGTGAGTGTTGGCAGCATGAATGGAACATTGGAACCAGTGGCAGACCACCTGCCTGGTGGTTATTGCACCAATCAATAATTCTAATGAGAGACAGTGAGACCCTAATATGGCAAAGGGAGAAGATGACCCTCGGAGGTCATTGATCCTCCTATTAGCTCCTCATTTATCACTGGCATCAAAGTTCTCTTTACTATTTACTTTGTTCCTTCCAGTTTTGAAATCATTCTTTTTTTGAGAGGACAGAGACTAAATAGAAGTTATGTATTCTTCCAATGTTTCTATCATTTGTTACTCCACTTGCTCAAAAAAAAAAAAATTAGCATTGTCCCCCCAGTCTTTATTTATTTATTTATTTATTTTGCTTATAACAATAGCTTCAACTACTGGAAATTATCAAAGCTAATTATATGCAAGGCATTATGTCAAGAGCTACATATAAATTATATAGCCTTACCTATAAATACCATCTATGAGGCAGGTACTATTACTAAGAGAGATTAAGTAACTTTTCCAAGAGCACCCAGTTGGTAAGTAGTAGAGCTTAGATATAAAACCAACTCTATCCATCAACAACTGATAACAAGTCAATCTATCAACACGCAGATAGTTTGATTATTTACTAATGGATAACAAACAGACATCAGCCCATTCTATTTACGAGCTTTTGGGGTAAGCCTATCATTCATCTGTGATTCCCTTCATGTGTGTGTTTATGTGTATTTGTGTATGTGTGTGCGCACGTGTGGTTGTTTCTATTGGACCACGTGTCCCTTCTTCCACTTCTCTTGTACATCAAGAGGATTCACCAAGAGGAAATTCCTTGTCTCAGAGAATGGAAGCTTACATTCACTCACACAAAGTTTGTTTCTTCTTAAATAAGACATTAGCATAACTTATAAAGAAGACAATTTGTCTTGTACACAGACAACCAGCCAACCTGAATCAGAGCATTTTTAATAAAGACCACTTTCTGAATTTTGTTAAGATTTATGGAATTTACTACATTTTTAGTTGAAATATATTTGAAATATAACATTGTGTAAATTTAATGTATTAAATTAATTAATGCTTTGATGTATTAAATTAATTAGTATGGTTGCCATTGTTGTGATAATTAGCATCTCTATCACCTCCCATAATTATAATTTCTTTTTAGTGGTTAGAATAATTAAGATCTAGTCTCTTAGCAAGCTTGATGATTATAACACAGTATTGTTGTCTATACTCACTATACCATACATTAGATCTCTAAGATCTCTAAGACTTACTACCCATTGCAAGTTTGTACACTTTAACAACTGTCCTATACACCATTACCCACATTCCCTGGTAACCACCATTTTATTCACTGTTTTTATGAGTTTGGCTTTTTTAGATTCTACATATAAGTGATATGATACAGTATTTGTCTTTGACTTATCTCAGTTAGGATAATGTCTTTGAGATCCATCCATGTTGTTGGAAATGGCAAGATATCCCTCACTCTCATGACTGAATAACATTCCGTTTTGTGACATATATATGTATGCCCCATCTTTTATCTCTCCTTCTTTAACAAGCACTTAGGTTGTTTCCATATCTTGGGTATTGTGAATAATGCTGCAAAAAAACGTTGAGTGTGCATATATCTCTTCAATATACTGTCTTTATTTCCTTTGCATATATACCCAGAAGTGGAATTGCTGGATCTACACCATCTTTTATATTCCTTTGCTATCTTAACCTTCCCTGTACCAGCTTCCAACTTCACCCCCAAATGCAAAGCTTAGTATTAACTAATGGTTTTATAGTTATTCTTAATTTCATTCAGCTTTCTTGAGAGTAGTTTGTTAGCAGTAAATAAAATTGGGTTTTCTAGGACAGATTACTATAGAACATAATTTTTAAATTCTGTCAAAATTATAATTATACCACTGATATTAATTTATAGCACATAAAAAGGTTTAAAAAATCAATCATTTAGCTAATAAGTACAATTCTTTTTAGAAAATATTAGTTCTCCAATTTTTATGACTGGATCAGACACTTTACTTGATCTTCTGACATTCATTTCTCTCCCTTAGGAGCACTATGGCAATAGTAGATAGAAACAAAAACATTTGGAGTCAGGAAGACCCAGTTTCACGTTGAAAACCCTACTACTTACATACTAGCTGTATTTCCCTGTGCAAGTCACTTAACTTCACTGATCTTTAGTTTCCTATCTGTAAAATACAGATAATACCACCTATATATGAGATTGAATATTAAATGAGGTCTTATATATGAAATGTCTAGTACAATGCCTAAAACAAAGGCAGTTAAGACTGTTAGCCTCATTACAGAATCAAGTGGAACAAAATTTGATCTGCCAGAAAACTCTTGGAGATAATCTAATTCAACTTAATTATTTAACAGATAATGTCATTGAATCCCAAGGAGGTGAAGTGATTTGCTCCAAGTTACATAGCAAATTGAGACAGAGCAGAGATCATATCAATCTTATATCACCTTTTTTCAGTTAAGCCTTTACCCACTACTTCATATCATTTCATCCAGAGGAAAAACTATCTTCAAATCCAATACAAAAGCATTTGTGTATTTTTCATCAAGTAGAAAAGGAAAGAATTAACACAAAATAATATGTGAAAGACCATTACTGTAGAAATCAAATGTACTACCATGTTGATAAAAGAAAATTGGGCTTTTGAAATCTACTTAACTGTCCTGACCATAAGAGCATAGTTTTCAGAAAATGGAATGAGAATAAGAGAAAGACGTTAATAGAAAAGAAATTGAGTTCAAGGAAATCTACTTACCTCTGATTCATGATAATAAAAAATACAGACTTTAAAACAGTAAAGTGAGGACATTAGAAATAGCATTTTAAAGTTATAGAAACCAAAGTAGATTTAAGTAGAAAAAACAGTAAAAGCTACTTTGCATAACATAGTTCTGATGTAATAACAATAATAGCAACCATTTATAACACAAAGAATATATGTTAAACACTGTTTTAATAATTTATGTATAATCCTAAAGGTAAATATTTTATGTAACCTTTCAGTAGGTTCAAATATAGGAAAATGTGACAAAGACTTTTAAAAATGACAAATTCATCTGACTCTGAAACCCATCACTCTTCTATTACAGAGTTCTTGCTGCCAAATACGAAACGAATACCTCCTCCCCAATTCCTAACTTGTGAATGAGTATGGAGCAACATTACAATATTGCTGTGGCTTTTCAATTCTGATATTCTTTTTGTTTCCAGGGGAGCTTCTCCTACCTTCCGTTGATTCAGAGATAGCCACTGTCCCAAGGAAGGAGTAATACAGCATACCTGGAAAACAATGACATCACATTTTTACATTTATATTCAAGAGCCTCAATTTATGTTAAGAGACAGAAAAGTGAGACTTATACTGGACTTTACTAGACTCGTCTACTAATGTACACTAGGCTAGATGTACTGGATTTTACTAGACTTGTCTACCCAACCCCACTCCAGATTAAATAAGATTCTTTGAGAAAAGGAAGAAAGGAGTTGTGAAGTCGGCCACAAGAAACGTGCAAGTAGTGGAGGGCCATGCATTCTGACCCTAAATCAAGGTTTCATCTGGAATCCCTTTAAGATATGGATGCATCTGGGAGAACAGAAAACTTCTGTCTAGCTTCTTCTGTTAAGGCCAAGGAAATATCAAGTGCTGGAACTTATATATTCCTGGAACTCTGGGGAGATAGCTTGTCTCATGCTAACCTGAACTCCAACCTCTGCCCTCTGAATAAGAGGTGAGAAGGCTCTGTGAGGAGGGGAAGAAAGCCTGAGGAAAGCTGCAAGCCCCGGAAGGTTCCAGCCAAGTGGCACAGAGCAGGGGAAACTTCCTCCTGCCTTCTGGGCATCCCAGATGTGACTTAGTTTAAACCGAAAACGATTTATAAAACCCAAACTGACTTATAAAATTTGACATTTGCTAGATTACTTTTTCTGCCAGCATGCAGAATGTGATCTTGAGACAGAAATTACATTCAGCTTTATAGAAATGAAGCAAGTCTCCCTTCTTGGGATACCTTTGTTTGCAACTTTGAAAATACATTTCAATAAATGGTAAAATTAAAGGACAAATATTACAAATAAAATAACCTAATAGAGGTCTTAAACACAGGGCTCTCTTAACTGGCCATTCTTTTCTGTTTTTAAAGAACTGAATTATTGGCACACGGCAGCCCATTTGTATGGAAAAGAGCATAATAATTAAATCATATGGAAATCAGTACCATAAGAAAGCCAAGGCTATTTGTCCTACATGTGAAATAATGAACGTGTCTTTCTGCAGCCTTTGTCGTTATAATGTTATTATACAACCATTTAACTGAAGCTCTTATTTCACTGCCAAAACAACTGATCAATGTCAATTTCCATCCTCTGATGATTGGAGTCAAATGATATTATTGTAAATGAGCCACAGACAGGTAATGATCCTTTTGCACTGATATTTTTAAGGCAATTTCCTGAAGCTTCTAATTTCCTTAAGGAATGGGACAAATTATCAAATTTCTCCCTGCAGGTGAGAAAATGTGCTTTAACATCCTCTGTCCTCTGTAGCAATATATTAACATTTGAGACAGAACACTGAGAGAACAAATTCTCCTACTGAATTGCTCCTTACTACTCTCTCTGGAACGAACCCCATTGAGGAAGTTCCATTTCATTTCTAAGTTGAGGAAAAACGCATTCTAATGAGCGAGATGATACATGAGCCCTGTAAGGCTGATTTACTGATAGTTCCTGGGTTTTGAGCTCATTCTGAAATAAATATATTTCTTGTTATCAATGACATGTGATTTACATGGAAAGTTTAAGTTCCATTCTTTAAAAGAGGTGATAATAGGAGGACAGAAACACAGCATTGGAGGAAAAAAAACAGATATTACAGCACTTTTACTTCAAAGGGGGGAATCTTTGAAGATTTTACTTCAAAAGGGGGAATCTGCTGATCTTTCAGCAGAAACTCTGCAAGCCAGAAGGGAGTGGCAGGACATATTTTAAGTGATGAAAGGGGAAAACCTACAATCAAGATTACTCTATCCAGCAAGGATTTCACTCAGATTTGATGGAGAAATTAAAACCTTTAAAGATAAACAAAAGTTAAGAGAATTCAGCACCACAATTCCAGCTTTACAACAAATGCTGAAGGAAATTCTCTAGGCAGGAAACACAAGAGAAGGAAAAGACCTACAATAACAAACCCAAAATAATTAAGAAAATGGTAATAGGAACATACATATCGATAATTACCTTAAATGTAAATGGATTAAATGCTCCAACCAAAAGACACAGACTCACTGAATGTATACAAAAAGAAAACCCATATATATGCTGTCTACAAGAGACTCACTTCAGACCTAGGGACACATACAGGCTGAAAATGAGGGGATGGAACGAGACATTCCATGCAAAAGGAAATCAAAAGAAAACTGGAGTAGCAATTCTCATATCAGACAAAACAGACTTTAAAATAAAGACTATTACGCGAGAGAAAGGACACTACATGTGATCAAGGGATCATCCAAGAAAAAGATAAAACAATTGTAAATATTTATGCACCCAACATAGGACCACCTCAATACATAAGGCAAATGCTAACAGCTATAAAAGGGAAAATCGACAGTAACACAATCAAGGTAGGGGACATTAACACCCCACTTTCACCAATGGACAGATCCTCCAAAATGAAAATAAATAAGGAAACACAAGCTTTAAATGATACATTAAACAAGATGGACTTAATTGATATTTATAGGACATTCCATCCAAAAAGAACAGAATACACTTTCTTCTCAAGTGCTCATGGAACATTCTCCAGGATAGATCATATCTTGGGTCACAAATCAAGCCTTGGTAAATTTAAGAAAATTGAAATCGTATCAAGTATCTTTTCCGACCACAACGCCATGAGACTAGATATCAATTACAGGAAAAAATCTGTAAGAAATACAAACACATGGAGCTAAACAACACAGTACTTAATAACCAAGAGATCACTGAAGAAATCAAAGAGGAAATCAAAAAATTCCTAGAAACAAATGACAATGAAACACAACGACCCAGAACCTATGGGATGCAGCAAAAGCAGTTCTAAGAGGGAAGTTTATAGCAATACAATACTACCTTAAGAAACAAGAAACATCTCAAATAAACAACCTAACCTTACACCTAAAGCAATTAGAGAAAAAAGAACAAAAAAGCCCCAAAGTTAGCAGAAGGAAAGAAATCATCAAGATCACATCAGAAATAAATGGAAAAGAAATGAAGGAAACAATAGAAAAGATCAATAAAACTAAAAGCTGGTTCTTTGAGAAGATAAACAAAATTGATAAACCATTAGCCAGACTCATCAAGAAAAAAAGGAGAAGAATCAAATGAATAGAATTCGAAATGGAAAAGGGGAAGTAACAACTGACACTGCAGAAATACAAAAGATCATGAGAGATTACTACAAGCAACTATAGGCCAATAAAATGGACAACCTGGAAGAAATGGACAAAACCTTAGAAAAGCACAATCTTCCAAGACTGAACAAGGAAGAAATAGAAAATATAAACTGACCAATCACAAACACTGAAATTGAAACTGTGATTAAAAATCTTCCAACAAACAAAAGCCCAGGACCACATGGATTCACAGGTGAATTCTTTCAAACATTTAGAGAAGAGCTAACACCTATCCTTCTCAAACTCTTCCAAACTATAGCAGAGGGAGGAACACTCCCAAAATCATTCTACAAGGCCAACACTACCCTGATACCAAAACCAGACAATGATGTCACAGAAAAAGAAAACGACACACCAATATCACTGATGAACATAGATGCAAATATCCTCAACAAAATACTAGTAAACTGAATCCAACAGCACATTAAAAGGATCATACACCATGATCAAATGTGGTTTATCCCAGGAATTCAAGGATTCATCAATATACGCAAATAAATCAATGTGATACACCATATTAGCAAATTGAAGGAGAAAAAACATTTGATTATCTCAATAGATACACAGAAAGCTATCGACAAAATTCAGCACCCATTTATGATAAAAACTCTCCAGAAAGTAGGCATAGAGGGAACTTACCTCAACATAATAAAGGCCATATATGACAAACCCACAGCCAACATCGTCCTCAATGTTGAAAAACTGAAACCATTTCCACTAAGATCAGGAACAAGAGAAGGCTGCCCACTTTCAACACTATTATTCAACATAGTTTTGGAAGTTTTAGCCACAGCAATCAGAGAAGAAAAGGAAATAAAAGGAATCCAAATTGGAAAAGAAGAAGTAAAGCTGTCACTGTTTGCAGATGACATGATACTATACATAGAGAATCCTAAAGATGCTACCAGAAAACTACTAGAGCTAATCAGTGAATTTGGTAAAGTAGCAGGATACACAATTAATGCAAAGGAATCTCTTGCATTCCTATACACTAATGATGAAATATCTGAAGGTGAAACTTAGAAAACACTCCCATTTACCACTGCAACAAAAAGAATAAAATACCTAGGAATAAACCTACCTAAGGACACCAAAGACCTGCATGCAACAAATTATAAGACACTGATGAAAGAAATTAAAGATGATACAAACACATGGAGAGATATACCATGTTCTTGGATTGGAAGAATCAACAGTGTGACAATGAGTCTACTACCCAAAGCAATCTACAGATTCAATGCAATCCCTATCAAACTACCACTGGCATTTTTCACAGAACTAGAACAAAAAATTTCACAATTTTTATGGAAACACAAAAGACCCCAAATAACCAAAGCAATCTTGAGAAAGAAAAACGGAGCTGGAGGAATCAGTCTCCCGGACTTCAGACAATAGTACAAAGCTAGTAATCAAGACAGTATGGTACTGGCACAAAATCAGAAATAAAGATCAATGGAACAGGATAGAAAGCCCAGAGATAAACCCACGCACATATGGTTACCTTATCTTTGATAAAGGAGGCAAGAATATACAACGGAGAAAAGACAGCCTCTTTAATAAGTGGTCCTGGGAAAACTGGACAGCTATATGAAAAAGAATGAAATTATAACACTCCCTAACACCATACACAAAAACAAACTCAAAATGGTTTAAAGATCTAAATGTAAGGCCGGACACTTTCAAACTCTTAGAGGAAAACATAGGTAGAACATTCTATGATCTAAATCAGAGCAAGATCCTTTTTGACCCACCTCCTAGAGAAATGGAAATAAAAACAAAAATAAACAAATGGGACCTAATGAAATTTAAAAGCTTTTGCACAGCAAAGGAAACCATAAACAAGACGAAAAGACAACCCTTAGAATGGGAGAAAATATTTGCAAATGAAGCAACTGACAAAGGATTAATCACCAAAATTTATAAGCAGCTCATGCAGCTCAGTATCAAAAAAACAAACAACCCAATCCAAAAATGGGCAGAAGACCTAAACAGACATTTCTCCAAAGAAGATATACAGATTGCCACCAAACACATGAAAGAATGCTCAACATCATTAATCATTAGAGAAATGGAAATCAAAACTGCCATGCGATATCATCTCACACCGGTCAGAATGGCCATCACCAAAAAATCTACAAACAATAAATGCTGAAGAGGGTGTGGAGCAAAGGGAACCCTCATACAGTGCTGGTGGGAATGTAAATTGATACAGCCACTATGGAGAACTGTATGGAGGTTCCTTAAAAAACTAAAAATAGAACTATCATAGGACCCAGCAATTCCACTACTGGGCATATACCCTAAGAACACCATAATTCAAAAATACTCATGTACCACAATGTTCATTGTAACACTATTTACAATAGCCAGGACATGGAAGCAACCTAAGTGTCCATCAACAGATGAATGGATAAAGAAGATGTGGCACACATATACAATGGAATATTGCTCAGCCATAAAAAGAAACGAAATTGAGTTACTTGTAGTGAGGTAGATGGACCTAGAGTCTGTTATACAGAATGAAGTAAGTCAGAAAGAGAAAAATAAATACCATATGCTAACACATATATATGGAATCTAAAAAAAAAAAAAAAAAGTTCATGAAGAACCTGGGGCAAGACAGGAATAAAGACTCAGACCTACTAGCAAATGAACTTGAGGACACGGGGAGGAGGAAGGGTAAGCTGGGACAAAGTGAGAGAGTGGTAGTGTATATATGGACATATATACACTACCAAATGGAAAATATATAGCTAGTGGGAAGCAGTCGCTTAGCACAGGGAGATCAGCTCAGTGCTTTGTGACCAGCTGTGAGGGTGGGAGAGAGGGAGACACAAGAGGGAAGAGATATGGGAATATATGTATATGTCTAACTGATTCACTTTGTTATAAAGCAGAAACTAACAGAACAATGTAACGCAATTATAGTCCAATAAAGATGTTAAAAAAAAAAATGTAGTACTTCATCACCATATTTGTGTCCCTTTCCCCAAAACTATAAAATGAATCATTTAAAAAAATTTTTATTGTATAGTATAAGCAGTTAAAATAGAAGCTTTGAAATTTCAACTTATAAAGAAAAATTAAATATGCTTGCTATTATCTCATTTCTATAAACATAATTTATCCAAAAGTATGGAGAAATGTTTTTATTTCTATTTCATCTCTGATCTGCCATTAGACCGATGTGGCTCCTAGTGGCATCTGACTGCTTCACAAGCTAAGTTTTAATTAATTCAATTTGATAAAGGTTTACTTAGTCTCTAGATGTTTAAGTTCTGTGCTAGACCAGAACACCCCTCTTCCCCAAAAAAAAGATGAAAACTAGGCCTGTGAAGAGCAAACTTATTAAGTTAAATTATAAACCTCTTTGCACTTCTAGACATGCAGCAGTTATATAATGACTGAGAATATAATTAATTATTTTCCATAATATGAGATTAATCAAAGGATAAAGATTTCAAAGGGCATGGCTAACAATGGATAGAATTATATGTTCATATTTAGAGTAAGGAGCTTGGTTAAACATACAGTTTAAAATTGACTGAGCTACAATGAAGATTTTTCATAATGAATTTCACCCTGTCTTGGAAATACCTAAATTAAAGATGAAAACTAACTATCGCTTTACCTAGGCAATACCCTGGGGGACCAGCCAGATTGTTCTTTACAATTTAACGTCTTTGATTTTGTACAGTCTAACTCCATATGTTTCTGACAGTGGGGTTTCCACAATGTCCTTTGCAAAAGGCAATCTTGGCACAACTGATCTTACTTTCAGGAAATCTTTGAAGATATTCTGAATAATTTCCTCATTCTCTTAATCATATACCCATGACAATTCGCAATTTAGAGCCACGCAGTAAATAAATAATGGTAATAACAAAAGACCACCATGTTCTTTTTTTAATAGTCAGTGACTAAAACGTTATTAACAGGTGAACCCACCATAAGCACCATTGCCTCTATCTGTCATCAGAGAGTTAAGAGAGAAATTCACTCCTATAAATTACATTCATTCCATTTAATTAAGATTTGTTTGTCTTAAAGAAACAAGTAACTCACTTAGCAGTGTTCTGGATTGTCCTCAATTCAGAACTAATTACACAGTTTAAACTGTGGCAACTAAATTATTTAGATCAGGGTTAGAAAACCACAGTCCATGAACAATATCCACCCTGACATACATGTTTTGTATGGCCTCCCAGTGTTTCTTTTTTTATAGTTAATTGACATCATTGAAAATTGGGAGACTATGAATAAAATCTGACTTAATGACTTCTTTCCAAAAAATGGAAACAAAAAAGAAAAGAAAAAGAGGAAAAGGTAGGAGAGGGTAAGGGGAGAATTGAGAGAAGAGAAGAGGAAAGAGAGCAAAGGATCAGAGAGGAGAAGAGAAGAGAGAAGGGGAGAGGAGAGGACAGCAGAGATGAGAAGACAGTAGGGGAGAAAAATAGTACCACCTCTGGGCCAACGTTGCCTCTTTGTAACCATAGGCTCCTGAGTAGCGAATATTCTCTTAAGAAGGCATCTCTACTCCTTAAGTTTGCTATAATCCTCTATTTTCTCTATTCTTTAACATTTTACTTTTTTAAAAACCTACTCTAGTGCCTGTTGTCTTTACTTTGTGGCCCTTAAATTAGATTTCAAGCTCTTTAAGGCAAACCCAGTGCCTAACATGATGTTACATTCACAATACGAGTTATTTGGGCTGATATGAATTGTGTACAGAGTGGAAGTCTTATCATATCACATTGATTTCCATATCAATTTCCATTAGATATAGTACTTAATGTCTTTTTATTCATTTTTCTTTCATTTCCCATTGTTAGTATCAAATAGCATCTTTATTTTGCACCCATGCTCCTAGCCTCATTTCCACCTACCAATGATTGTAGTTGTCTCCTTTCAAGGATGCCATATCCTCTGAAGTCCCTTCCTGATGCCAGTAGCTGTCAGTCTCCCAAACCAGAATATGGTTCATCCTAAATGAGAAATAGAAAAGAAATAATGTCATCATAAAGTAACTCTGGATGAAAATCTGCTGTTCTCCGTCATTACTTAAGGCAGACAAGTTTTACCCCAAAAGTTGCATTATGAAATCTTTATTAAAGACTTGTGAACCAACACTTATCTATCATTCTGCTAAGTAAGACTTAGTCTCATCCAAATTAATCAGTTCTAAGCAATTTGAGGCCTTAAAATATAATTAGACTCTTCTCTCATTACTTTATTTTAAACTTACAACCTTCAACCATGTTTAGAACTTATGTTGTAATCCTCATTAAACTTAAAATAAAAATAAAATGTCCTAGCTTCTCATATCCAAATAGTATTATAAATCAAAATATTGTGCATTATAAATCAAAACACTATGAATGTGTTACTGTCGATTTCCCCTTTTATGGCTGTTAGTATTTGCCTTATGTATTGAGGTGCTCCTATGTTGGGTGCATAAATATTTACAATTGTTATATCTTTTTCTTGGATTGATCCCTTGATCATTATGTAGTGTCCTTCTTTGTCTCTTCTAATAGTCTTTATTTTAAAGTCTATTTTGTCTGATATGAGAATTGCTACTCCAGCTTTCTTTTGGTTTCCATTTGCATGAAATATCTTTTTCCATCCCCTTACTTTCAGTCTGTATCTCTAGGTCTGAAGTGGGTCTCTTGTAGACAGCAAATATATGGGTCTTGTTTTTGTATCTATTCAGCCAACCTGTGTCTTTTGGAGGAAGCATTTAGTCCACTTACATTTAAGGTAATTATCGATATGTATGTTCCTATTCCCATTTTCTTAATTGTTTTGGGTTCGTTATTGTAGGTCTTTTCCTTCTCTTGTGTTTCTTGCCTAGAGAAGATCCTTTAGCAGTTGTTGTAAAGCTGGTTTGGTGGTGCTGAACTCTCTCAGCTTTTGCTTGTCTGTAAAGGTTTTAATTTCTCCATCAAATCTGAATGAGATCCTTACTGGGTAGAGTAACCTTGGTTGCAGGTTATTCTCCTTCATCACTTTCAATATGTCCTGCCACTCCGTCTGGCTTGCAGAGTTTCTGCTGAAAGATCAGCTGTTAACCTTATGGGGATTCCCTTGCCTGTTATTTGTTTTTCCCTTGCTGCTTTTAATGTTTTCTTTGTATTTAATTTTTGACAGTTTGATTAATATGTGTCTTGGCGTATTTCTCCTTGGATTTATCCTGTATGGGACTCTCTGTGCTTCCTGGACTTGATTAACTATTTTCTTTTCCCATATTAGGGAAGTTTTCAACTATAATCTCTTCAAATATTTTCTCAGTCCCTTTCTTTTTCTCCTCTTCTTCTGGAATCCTTACAATTCGAATGTTGGTGTGTTTAATGTTGTCCCAGTGGTCTCTGAGACTGTCCTCAGTTCTTTTCATTCTTTTTTCTTTATTCTGCTCTGCAGTAGTTATTTCCACTATTTTATGTTCCAGGTCACTTATCCGTTCTTCTGCCTCAGTTATTCTGCTATTGATCCCATCTAGAGTATTTTTCATTTCATTTATTGTGTTGTTCATCGTTGTTTGTTTCATCTTTAGTTCTTCTAGGTCCTGTTAAATGTTTCTTGCATTTTGTCTATTCTATTTTCAAGATTTTGGATCATCTTTACTATCATTATTCTGAATTCTTTTTCAGGTAGACTGCCTATTTCCTCGTCATTTGTTAGGTCTGGTGGGTTTTTATCTTTCTCCTTCATCTGCTGTGTGTTTTTCTGTCTTCTCATTTTGCTTATCTTACTGTGTTTGGGGTCTCCTTTTTGCAGGCTGCAGGTTTGTAGTTCCCATTGTTTTTGGTGTCTGTCCCCAGTGGCTAAGGTTGGTTCAGTGGGTTGTGTAGGCTTCCTGGTGGAGGGGACTAGTGCCTGTGTTCTGGTGGATGAGGCTGGATCTTGTCCTTCTGGTGGGCAGGTCCACATCTGGTGGTGTGTTTTAGAGTGTCTGTGGACTTATTATGATTTTAGGCTGCCTCTCTGCTAATGGGTGGGGTTGTGTTCCTGTCTAGCTAGTTGTTTGGCATAGGATGTCCAGCACTGTAGCTTGCTGGTCGTTGAGTGAAGCTGGGTGCTGGTGTTGAGATGGAGATCTCTGGGAGATTTTCGCCGTTTGATATTATGTGGAGCTGGGAGGTCTCTTGTGGACCAGTGTCCTGAAGTTGGCTCTCCCACCTCAGAGGCACAGCACTGACTCCTAGCTGCAGCAAAAAGAGCCTTTCATCCACACAGCTCAGAATAAAAGGGAGAAAAAGTAGAAAGAAAGAATTAGAAGAAGAAAGAAAGAAGGGAGGAGGGTGGTCAGGAGGGAGGAAGGAAGGAAGGAAGGAGGGAAGGAAGGAAAAAAAGAAAGAAAATAAAGTAAAATAAAGTAATATAAAATATAATAAAGTTATTAAAATAAAAAAACTACTAAGAAAAAAAACGGACGGATAGAACTCTAGGACAAATGGCGGAAGCAAAGCTATATAGACAAAATCTCACACAGAAGCATACACATTCACAAAAAGAGGAAAAGGGGAAAAATTCATAAATCTTGCTCTCAAAATCCACCTCCTCAATTTGGGATGATTCGTTGTCTATTCATGTATTCCACAGATGCAGGGTACATCAAGTTGCTTGTGGAGCTTTAATCCGCTGCTCCTGAGGCTGCTGGGAGAGATTTCCCTTTCTGTTCTTCGTTCTCACAGCTCCCAGGGGCTCAGCTTTGGATTTGGCCCCACCTCTGCATGTAGGTCGCCAGAGGGCGTCTGTTCTTCGCTCAGACAGGACGGGGTTAAAGGAGCCGCTGATTCGGAGGCTCTGGCTCACTCAGGCCGCGGGGAGGGAGTACGGAGTGCGGGGCGGGCCTGTGCCGGCAGAGGCCGGCGTGACGTTGCACCAGCCTGAGGCGCGCCGTGCGTTCGCCCGGGGTAGTTGTTCCTGGATCCCGGGACCCTGGCAGTGGCGGGCTGCACAGGCTCCCCGGAAGGGGTGTGTGGATAGTGACCTGTGCTCACATACAGGCTTCTTGGTGGCGGCGGCAGCAGCCTTAGCGGCTCACGCCCATCTCTGGGGTCCGCGCTTTTAGCCGCGGCTCGCGCCCGTCTCTGGAGCTCCTTTAAGCAGCGCTCTTAATCCCCTCTCCTCGCGCACCAGGAAACAAAGAGGGAAGAAAAAGTCTCTTGCCTCTTCGGCAGTTCCAGACTTTTCCCTGGACTCCCTCCCGGCTAGCCGTGGCGCACTAACCCCTTTAGGCTGTGTTTACACCGCCAGCCCCAGTCCTCTCCCTGCGCTCCGACCGAAACCGAAACCCGAGCCTCAGCTCCCCGCCCCGCCTGCCCCGGCGGGTGAGCAGACAAGCCTCTCGGGCTGGTGAGTGCTGGTTGGCACCGATCCTCTGTGCGGGAATCTCTCCTCTTTGCCCTCCGCACCCCTGTTGCTGTGCTCTCCCCCGTGGCTCCGAAGCTTCCCCCCTCTGCTACCCACAGTCTCCGCCCGCGAAGGGGCTTCCTAGTGTGGGGAAACCTTGCCTCCTTCACAGCTCCCTCCCACTGGTGCAGGCCCCGTCCCTATTCTTTTGTCTCTGTTTATTCTTTTTTCTTTTGCCCTACCCAGGTACGTGGGGGGGTTTCTTGCCTTTTGGGAGGTCTGAGGTCTTCTAACAGCGTTCAGTAGGTGTTCTGTAGGAGTTGTTCCACGTGTAGATGCATTTCTGGTGTATCTGTGGGGAGGAAGATGATCTCCGCGTCTTACTCTTCCGCCATCTTCCCGGAAGCCTCGACATTCAATTTCTTAAAGTGCATTCGTCCTTTCACTGCTAAGCTTTCATCTTAATTGGATGAACATCAAGATTTATGTGCATTTTCTTTTAAAGCACCTTCTTATTTTTCATATATCTTTTTATCTTAACATGTTACTTTTTGCCGTGATCTCTTCTTAAAATGTATTTTAAAGATAAGTATAAAAGAGAATTAAGCTAGGAGCTATTAGACATTTTAGAACCAATATTATTTTCATGCCTGTCATTTATTTCTTGTCTAGTGTTTCTCTTTGCTTAATATCACTGTAAAAGCCCTACTTATTCTGTATAATTCCCATGGCTACAATTGTTGCTTTTAGTTTTACTTTTGAAAAATCATTTTTTTCCTTGAAAGTTTTAACTCATAAAATATCATGTAGTCTCTAACCTCTAGTTTCCTTTCTAAGCACTGGCTTGATTGGTTTGGAAGCCCATTTTAGCCATGTGTGTGTGTATATATATATATATATATATATATATATATAATTTTTTTTTTCTCCTTTACCTTGCCTTTCCAGAACACACATACTGCTGTTTGTCTCATTGATTCAGTTTAAGAGTATTGGATGTTGTCATTAATTTTTTATTCTATTTAGCAAGCTAGAGTTATTTCTGGTTGAGGGAGTAAATGCATTATATAATTATAGTTGATCAAATGTTTTATAATAAAATTGTAAGAAATGCTTAATGAATATAAACTCAACCACCACCCCCACCCCACCCCCATTAGATTGACACTAGTAACATTTCTACCACACATCATTTTCCATTCTGGCAAACAGTGAAAGGACTTAGAATGACTCTGGGTCACCCTAATATATAGAGTAAGATAACATAGAAGGAAAGAGTAGGGGCTACATATTTTCTACTAAGCTATATGATTTACTTTTTAAAAGTAATAATTACATCAAAATTTGTTCTCTAAACCTGAGAAATTTATCAGCTTACTATATAATCTTAACAAACCATTTCTTTATTGTAAAACTTTATTTACAATAGACACATTGTTGACAGCTTTGAAACTAAAATTTGGAACAAGTCTAACAAGTCTTACAAATAGAATTGTATTTACAGAGAGATTAAGACAAGATCATTTGAAATCGGGGTTGCATCTTAAATCCCAGAATGGAACGGCCCCCACCATAGAGAAAGCTCGCCAAGTAGAGTAGATGAATGTCTCTGGCAGCATGGATGGGCCCAGCTGGCTTGGCTCTTCCTTTCATGCTGATGTGAGCAGGTACCTCTTCTATGCTACTTTAATTTTTTAAAGGATAATGGGGAACAAACATCACACTGTTTCCACCCCCCCCAAAAAAATGGAACTTCAGACTCTTTATTTTCAAGCTTGGCTAGATACTCCCATTCTTGCTTCACGTAACATATACAATACCTCACATAATACTGTATTTGTCAGCTCACAATTAACGCTATTCACTTGAAAGATAAGAAATATGAACACAGGCATATCTCGGAGATATTTTGAGTTTGGTTCCAGACTAATGCAAATAAAGCAGATATCACAATACAGTGAGTGACACAAATTTTTTGATTTCCTAGTGCATGTAAAAGTTATGTTTACATTATACAATAGTTTACTGAATATGCAATCACATTATATTTAAAAAACAATGTACATACCCTAAATAAAAATACTTTATTGCTAAAAAAAATGTTAACCATCATCAGAGTCTTCAAAGATGATTTATCAAAAATCTCCATAACAAATATAATAATAATGAAAAAGTTTGAGATATGATCAGAGCTACCAAAATTTGACACAGGGACACAAAGTGCACGAATGCTGCTGGAAAAAATGGCACCAATAGACTTGCTTGATGCAGGGTTGCTAAAAACCTTCAGTTTGTAAAAACCACAGCATCTGTGAAGTGCAGTAAAGTGAAGCAGAATAAAACAAGGTACGTCTATACTCTGTTTCCAAACTCTTTAACCAGTTATTTGCATAAGTTTATTTTTTAAACTATCCACTATTGTGGAAGAGGGCCAGTGATAAAACAAATACTTAAAATTTTCAGATGCTTCATCATATTTTGAGGGGTTTTTTTGGGAAACAAGTTTAGAGAATAATATATAAATATCCTTGTGCTTACTACATGAAATAGGCAAATATTAACAATTTCTTATATTTGTCTTATATCTTTAAATAAATGAAATAAAATTTACCAATAAAGTTGAAGCCCATTTACTTTATTACTTCATCTCACCTCCACACCAGAGAAAAGTATATCATAAATTGATGTCTATTCTTTAGTGCATATTTTAACAAAAAGAAGAAGGAGGGGAAGGAGGAGGAACAAGAGGAAGATTTTTAAAGTATTGACTTTTTATTTTTGTTAAACATTCACTCTGAAGCATGGACTCTTCTAAGTGTTTCTAAGTGCTTTTCACATGTTAACCCATTTAATATTGAAACAAATGATTTTATAGATGAGAAAATTAAGGTACAGAGAGTTTAACTAAATTGCACAAGGTCACACAGATTATAAATTCTACAAACAGAATATAAACCTAGCCATTGTACAGCATACACAGGCATATGTATGTTTTAATTATGTTTAATATCATTAAATTATGCTCAGTATCATTTTAGTATCATTTTCTATGTTTTAATACTTGTTTTTAATTCCATGTTTTATTTTTGAGGTGCATTCTTTTTTGGTTTTGTTTTGTCAAAACAAGCAAATTGTTGTAAATATTTATAAGAAATTCTTCTTATATATATCTAATAACAGAATTTCTGGATCTAGTGAATACATATTTCTGTTTTCAGCAAAGATTATTAAATTGTTTTCCACTATGGTTATATTTACAGGTCCATCAAATTTCAGAATTTTCTATTTATTCCAGATACTTTCTAGCACTTTATGCTGTCAGACTTATTTCCTTTCCATTCAGATATGTGTGAAATAGTAATTTAAAAAATTTATTTTCCTTGTTGTGAGAGAGATGGAATATTTTGGTTTTTTTCAGAAATTTTCCTAGTTCTCTATTTTTCTCAATTATGTTTAGAGTTATTGGTCTCTTCATTAATATGTAAAACCTGCAATAAATTCTGGATGCAAACCCTTTGTCTATTGCAAATATATTTTCCCAGTTTGTCACAAGTTTTTTAAATCAGTTTTCTATGTTTCTCATATATTTACTATTTTAATATTAATCTATTAGTCTTGCTTTTATAATTTGTACCTTTTTAAAACCGTTCTCCTCCCACAAGTGATAGAACTACTTTTCTATATTTCAGTAATTTCAGTGTTCTGTGGATTTTGTGTGTGTAGTATGAGATATATCTAATTTTATCAGTTTTCATATTTAAAAAAACCCAAGGGTTTCATTACCATTTAATGAATATCTTATCCTTTTCTTGCTGACTTATAATGCTAACTTGGAGTCAGTGGCTCATGGGGAACAAATGGGAAAGCTATTTTGTGACTAATCTGAACTGCTTGTTACAGCTCTATATAGCATGTTCCAAGAGAGAGTTATTTTAAAAGTAGAAATGAAAGAAAATAAAGTCCAAAAATCTGGGAACTTCAGTGTAGAAAAGCAGTTGTGGAAGATTATATTGGGTTGGCCAAAAACATCGTTCGGGTTTTTCTGTAAGATGTTACAGAAAAACCAGAAGGACCTTTATGGCCAACCCAATGTTTTCCAAATATGTCACCAACGATACCTCCCACCTCATATGCTCTTCTGCAGTTTGACTTTGCCACTCCCCATAAAGATGTGGAGATAGTTTCTCCCCCTTCTTGAATCTAGATGAGCCTTCAGACTGTTTTGACCAAGAAAATAAGGCACAAGTGACCTGTGCCATTTTCTGGCTCAGGTTTTAAATAACTCAGCAGCTTTCTCTGTCTTTTGGTAACAACTGTAAGAAGGGCAATTGCCCTGAGACCACCACGTCATCAGAAGCCTGATCCACTTAAGGAAACTTGGAGGCTCATTTGCCACGTGGGAAACAGTGAAAGGATGGAGCACCAAGGTACCAGTTATGTAAGTGAAGAAACTACCTGAGAAGCAAATTTCCTGGCCCTAGACACCTCTACTGACATTATGTGTATCAGAGACAAAATCACCAGCTCAGCCCTTCAGGAATTCCATAGAATTTCCATAGAATTCCATAGATTTCCATAGAATCCTGAGCAAAATAAAATCACGGTCTTAAGGCATTACACTTTGGCATATTTTGTTATACAGGAGTACATAACCTAAGCAGTGCACTACTTGTAGACCTCAAACCATAAGAAATAAGATGGATAAAAAAGCTTAGATCCATCAAGTCACTTACAGGATATTAGCAACTATCTCTACTGCAAAGATCAGCTGAGAATAATTCCTTCTAATCAAGCCCACCCAGATTCTCTAGGCTAATCTTATTTACTTAAAGGAAATTTACTATAGATGTGAATCAATCGGCATAATCCCTTCATAGCAATACCTAGATTAATGTTTGAATTGAATAACTGGGCAAATTGACACATAACACTGACCATCAATCATATCACATAAATCTCTCATTTCAGATGACCTCAAGATACTCATTAAATGTGTTGTAGAAGGGCAAATATGGATCAGTTAGCAAAGAAATAAGGCAGACAGAGGGTTATGTCTAGTAAAGAATTTTGAGTATGGCTACTGACACACCAAAGAGATCAAGGACCTGCTAAGTTTTTGTTGAGGGAAAAAACGTAGGCTTGGTCCAATAACACTTTGTCTGTAACGTGTGGTTGTAAAATAACTCTTAGCACACTCATTTGCCAGGCAGGAATTTTTCCACAAACAAGGAGAAAAGGTTATACTTCAAAAGTCCCCATCATAAATTCCCAAGGAGAATAATGGATGAAAAACTTTCCAGATGGTAGAACAAACAGCATGGGTGACTATGAACAAGGAAGATTTACCTAAACTGCAGCAAAAAGGAACTTCCTCATTCCAGGTGTTGGTCTTCAAAATGCCTACCCTTGAGGAATGCTTCATTGCTATAAACCATTATCTTTCTTATTATTCCAAGACCCTAAATGGACATTATTTTTTCTACATCTTTGTTTAGTGGATGTGCATGTAAGGAATGAGAAGATAATTAGTATTTTAGTTGACAGACTGCAGCCTATGAGCCATATTCAAAACTGATGGAGAAGACTGCAAATCACCTGGAGATTTTGGTTGCTTCTCTCAGGGATGGATGCATTGGTTCTATGGGCAAAAATAACAATGTGCATGGATATTTTGTTGGCCAATCAGGAGAACCATAGCAGAGATTACAAATCATTCACCAAAATGTGTGGCACTCCCCCTCCTTATTCCATAATACAAAGTTCATTCTTGGATGTGGCTGTGTAGTCATGGAACAAATATTCTCAATTGCTTATATCTAACTGAGATTGTGTGAGTAGTCATCACCAATGTAAGTAATATGAATAGGTGATGTTGTCATATCCAAGCCACAATAGTTAAGATGTGAATTTACCTATCTCATTGTCTCATTTGCCTTTCCCTCTGATGCAAGGGCACCCATGGCAGTAGAGATAGTGTGGCCAGGCACTAGAGATAGTGTGGCCATAAGAAAGAAAATGCCTGGGCTCCTTTATCAACTCCTATTCTTACAGCAAAAATACCAACCAACGAAGAAATCAGCATTGAACTGTCGTATGAGCAAGGAAAAACAAACAAACAAACATGTTAATCCATGGAAAGTTTTGGATTTATTGGTTATAGAAGTCAGTTTACCCAGAAAATGCAACCAAAATGCCAGTACGATGATAAATAATAAATAGCTGAGATATCACTATCCTTTAGCGGTAATGCTGCTAAAACCTCCATTTAGTGAACATTCACTTCCAAAGATTCTGCTATAATAAATATTTTGGTCAACCTCCAGCTTATATCTCTCTTCTGGATGCCAGACCAATATGTTCAATTCCCTACTGGATATTTCCTTTTAGATGATCCACAAATTCAATACATTTAAAATTGAAGGAATTATATGCCACCACTCTATTATCATTTCTATCATACTTGTTCTCTCTCTCTCTCTCTCTTTCACACACACACACACACCCCCCACACACACATCTCTGTCTCTTCTCTAGTTCCATCACTTTACGTTTATCTTATCTTTTAAAATGGCCCCAGCTCCACATCAATCCTTAAGTAAGAATTTTGGGAAGAATTGTTGATTGTTTGTCTCACTCTACTAATCCAATTGCTTTCCAAATCTAGTAAATGCTACCAAGTAAATCTTTCTTTAAAATGTCCTTCTATACATTTTTGCTGCCTTAAAAATTGTAGCAGTGTCATATCTGTAGGAGTAGCTGTTCTTACTATTTATTTGTCTCAAGTTTTGTCTAATCACTTTGTGTAGATTATCACATTTAATTCACACATTAATCTTGTAAAATAGGTTCTGAATTATCTTCACTTTATAGAATGTCATTCATCTAGTACATGGTACAGTCACGATTCTAACTGCAAGCATCCAACACCAGAACCTTTATTCTCAGACACTTCAGGCTGTATGTTTTCTCACCCCAATTTCTTTTTTTTTCTTTTTTTGGCCACCCTGCACAGCATGCAGAGTCTTAGTTCCCCAGCCAGGCATCAAATCTGCCCAGGCAGTGGCAGCATGGAGTCCCAGCCACGGGACCACCAGGGAAGTCCCTCTCACCTCAGTTTCTGTAGTAGCTCTTTAACTGCTTTCTTCCTCCTGCACTGACATCCTCCAAACTTTTGTACATATTGAAGTCAAGTCTAAATCATATTATTCTACTTCCTAAAATCCCACAATGCTTTCACATTTCTTGATGTATAAAATTTATCATCTTTTCTGGGTCAATGGGGTCCATCATGCTCTGGGTCTTCTCAATTCAACCTCTTATCTTGCCATATTTTCCTTCATATTTTCTGCTCCAGTGACAATGAACTACTTGAGTTACCCTCTTTGACAGGAATGTCTTTCTTAATCCTATAGCATCAATATAGTTGGACCACACTAAACTACTAGAGCAAAGAGATCTAAAAAGATAGTGTAGTGGCTCAAACACAATAATAGCTTTTCTTTTTCATGCAATAATCCAGGATAGTACAGGGAGATGGAAGGACGGAGCTCTTCTCTGCACAGTTATAAGTCCAAAGCTGATGATGGCTCTGCCATTGACACGTAACTTCCAAGGTTGCTGACAGCATCACCATTCCAGTCCATGGGAGATAGAAGGTTGTGGAAGAGTTTCATGGACAATACCTGGAAGTAGCATGCATGACTTCTGCTCATTCTCCTTTGGCTGGAGCTTAATCATATGATGTCATGTCTCTGTCTGAAGGGCTGAAGTCTATAGTCCTTGACTAGGCAACTGTACACCAGATGCAACTACTTTGCCATGGAAGAAAATAAATGTAGATAAGGTGAACAGATTTGTCACATATGGTTAACTCTTATTTGTCCTTAAGAACTCATATCATATGCCATCTACCCCGAAACATCTTTTCAGACCCCATTAATTGTGGTGCAGCATCCCTCTCATAGCCTACTGCCTACTGATATATCATCCTCCCAATTATATAGTGAGTTTCTTGATGGGAAAGACCTATTATTGATCTCAATATTCTCAACACATAACAGTTGTTAACCACATAATAATGTAGTTCTCTGGAATATAAATTGGATTGAATTGAATTAAATTAAAATGAAATAATATGGAATGTACCAAGATTGAAAAAAGAAAAAGACTGAAAACTGTGAGAGGTCGGTGTTACAGAAGCCAAGTGAAGGAACGGCTGTGTCAAATACTTCAGAAAAACTAATTATGCTTGAAAAAAGATTTGTTAGTTTCAGCTGTTGAACAGAGGTAAACACATAGAGGTAGTGAAGAAAAGGTGAGATAAAAAGTGACACTAGGTGACCAAAAAAATCGAAGGAGGATTTTGTTTTGTTTTGAAGATAGGAAGTCATGAATTTCCCAAAGGGTATCATAGGATATGAAAAATAAACAGCTTGCTCTATAATTGTTCTCGAGTGTCTAGACTTGGGTTCAATTATTTTATACTAAGCACAAATAGCATATGCCCTCAGGCATTCAAGGTTAATGATGTCCAATTTTTGTTTTTTTCAATTGTCAAAGAAGTATACTTTCTAAAATAGCTGAGCAGGTATATAATTAAACAAGCATAGTTTATTACTGGAATCAGGGTATTTTGAGAGACTTGAATTTTCAAATGTGTTCCGATTCTCAAAAGTTTATTTCCCCAAAAGTTGTATTTCTTTTTGCATTCTTAAGCTAATTGTGAATATATTTCAAAAAGAAAATTTAATTTTTTATCTTTTTTAGAAATTCAATGTATATATCTCTTTGTTAGCATCAGTGCACTATAAATCATATGAGTAATGTTTGCCTCTGCTCCAACAAAGTTGTCTTCTCATGTGTCCAAAATAAACACATTATACTTTTTTTAGCTCTTTTGTAACTCAAAAATGAATACCCTCTGCATACTCTGCATGTACTTTCTTCTTTCCCTCTCATTCTGGCCTCCCAAGCTCCCAGGAGTGTACAAGTAAATCCTGCTGAGTAAGATAAGGTCATCAGAAGATTACAAGATTTTGACAAAGTAGAATACCCAGCTCTGGAGTATCTCCCTTCTTACTCTCTAGGTATCACTATATTGAAGAACAGAAACTTCCAGAAAGAGTGAAGAGATTCTTTGAATAGCAGATACTTTGGAGTAAAGAAGACCTTGGAATAGTCCAACACTGCAGACTTTTTTTTCTTCCTCCAGTGTTCTTTGAACCTGGTTATGCACTCCCTCAGCCAGGGTTAAGATCCTATAAGATCCTGGGTTATGCATTCCCTCAGCCTGCGTTAATATGCATAGAAACTTGCATTAATCATGAAATATCGCATAATACATTTTACTGGAATTCTCCATGGGACCCCTTTGACCCAATTTATGTCAGGTGTCTACCCCATGACAGTAAATACATATGGCTGCCTGGGTGGGATTAGAATTCTTAGGAAAAGGTTATCATGGACTAGGGAGGTGTTTACTATAGGGACAGAGTTTTAGTCAGGATTGAAGAACACATATTAGGATTGTGATCTTCACAGATTTTGCTTTCTTTAAGATATGACATCTCAGAGGTATATGAGTTGAGGATGGTAAGAGAACACTGCACAGCTTGAGAAATGAATTGGGAATACCCTAGAACAGAACCCCCAAGGTGCAAAGTTGTGCTTTCTGTCAACCTAAAAAATGACTCTCTCCCTTTTTTTTTTTATGCAGCAAATCTTACTGAAATGAATAGATGTCACTTCAATAAAGCCCCAAACCCAGTTTCTAATTAGCTGTCTATGTTTCAGAGAGATGAGTAAAAGAATTTCATGAATAATAATTAGCAAGAGATAAAATTAAGCTATGAGTTTTTAATTATGAAAAGAGATTTTTCCCATTATTTGTTTACAAAGATGTTGTAGGTTTATAATTATACTTCAAAGTTTTATTACAATCTTTCTTCAAAGTAAATGGCCTCAAACATACCAAGTCAAGTAGTTTTCATTTTTAACAGCTTTACTGAAATATAAATCACATACCATAAAACTCGCCTTTATAGGGTCACAATTTACTGGGTTTTAGTATATTCACAAAGTTGTGCAAGCCTCACCACTATGTATTTTTAGAACATTTTCATCACCCCCAAAAGAAACTTTGTAACCATTAGCAGTGGTTTCCCTTTTATCATTCTCACATACCTGGACCCAGTTCTAGGCAGCTACTAATGTACTTTATGCCTCTATAGATTGGCCTATTCTGGACATTTCATATAAATGGAATCATACCATATGTGGTCATTTGTGACTGGTTTCTTTCACTTAGTGTAATGTTTGCAAGGTTCACTTAAGTTGTAACATATGCTAATACTTTATTTTTGTTGCTAAGGAATTTCCCATTGTATGGATATACCACATTCTGTTTACACACTCATTAGTCGATGGATATTTGGCTGTCTCCACTTTTTGGCTATTATGAATAATATTGTTATGAACATTTGTGCGTAAGCTTTTGTGTGGACATAACTTTTTTTTTCTTTCTTTTTTTTGGTACACGGGCCTCTCACTGTTGTGGCCTCTCCTGTTGCGGAGCACAGGCTCCGGACGCGCAGGCTCTGCGGCCATGGCCCTTCAGGAACTGCCAAACTCTTTTCCTAAGCAGCTGCACCATTTGCATTCCTACTAGAGACGTATGAGGGTTCCAGTTTCTCCACATCCTCACTAATGCTGTTATTGTACATCTTTTCTTTATTATTATAATCATACTAGTGAGTATGAAGTGAGTTTTATTGTGGTTTTGATTTGCATTTCTCTGATGACTAATTATTTTGAGCAACTTTTTTATGTGTTTGTTTGCCATTTGTATCTTGGGGAAATGTCTGTTCAGATCCTTTGCCCATTTTTTTTTTTTTTTTTTTTTTTGCGGTACGCGGACCTCTCACTGTTGTGGCCTCTCCCGTTGTGGAGCACGGGCTCCGGACGCGCAGGCTCAGCGGCCATGGCTCACGGGCCCAGCCGCTCCGTGGCATGTGGGATCCTCCCGGACCGGGGCACGAACCCGTGTCCCCTGCATCGGCAGGCGGACTCTCAACCACTGCGCCACCAGGGAAGCCCCTTTGCCCATTTTTAAACTGGGTTATTTGACTTTGTATTGTTGAGTTATATGAATTCTTTATGTATTCTAGATACAAGTTCCTTAAAAGATATGTTTTGAAAACATTTCCTCCCACTTTGTGAGTTTTTCTCTCTTGATAGTGCCCTGCCCTTTGAAACACAAAAGATTTTAATTTCACAGAAGTCCAGTTTTCTATTTTTATTTTGGTTACTTGTACTTTTGATCACATGTCTAAGAAACCATTGCCTAAACTAAGGTCACAAAGATTTATGCCTCTTTTCTTCTGAGAGTTTCATAATTTTAGCTTTTACATTTAAGTCTATGATCAATTTAGAGTTAATTTTTGTATATGGTGTGAGATAAGGCTCCAACTTTAATTCTTTGCATGTGAGTATTCAGTTGTCCTGAGATCATTCATTGAAAGAATATTTATCTCTTAGCTGAGATATTTGTGGAAAGAATTTTAAAAATTGACAGAGTTGATAATTAGAAAAACTATTGTTAGAATTCATAGGAAAAGAAAGAAATATCTGGATAAATGTTATTAGACTCTTGCCTGGCAGTCCTCTGGATGCCTAGGTTACTACTTTCCTAAAACAATCAGTCTCACTAATTTTCCTCTGAAATTATTTATGAATTTCATCAGAAACACTATTTGCTTCCAAGAAGGTGGTTATCAGATGCCTCACTAAAATAGTTTACTTTTCAGTTCAAGTTTTAAACATTTTTTAAATAGGTCCTAGCAAAAGGGAGATACCAGAGTTCCAAGAAATCTACATGTTTTTCTAATAAAATTTCTGATAAAATTTTCTTTTTGCTACAGGAAGATATAGAACTTAATAAATTAATGTAACCCTTACACTTAGTCCAGTTTCAAATGCTAAAGGAAAATTTATTATAGCAAACAAGGGTGAATCCTTTTCCAAAAAACTACAAGAAATATTTTCAGTCATTCAAATGATCACTGGCAAAGTTACCAAGGTCCATCTTCCACTTTTTTTGGTAGTCCAGATAGGTTAGAATCCTGGGGTGGCTTAAAGGAACAGACATCAAGCATTTGAAAAATCTGAGAGATTTGTTGTTTTTCTTATTGTTGTTTTGTTTATTATTGTTGCTGTTGTTGTGTATTTTTTCTGAATCAATTGT
Source organism: Aethalodelphis obliquidens (assembly GCF_003676395.1). Taxonomy (NCBI): domain Eukaryota; kingdom Metazoa; phylum Chordata; class Mammalia; order Artiodactyla; family Delphinidae; genus Aethalodelphis; species Aethalodelphis obliquidens. The sequence goes on along the minus strand of NW_020837950.1, from coordinate 8,464,087 downwards.
CACAGTCCAATATAGACTCCATAAACCTGAGTTCACAAGGGTTGCATAAACCAAAATATTATAATGTTTAAACAATTCTATATTTTCTAAATCAGAGAGACTGATGTTTAACAGACCAATGATGTAAATAACAGGAATTTCTAAATCCATTTACTAGATAAAAAAGGAAAACAGAGAAGCCATTATGCAAATGATGTCCATGCAAAGGCTAGCCAATCTGCCTAGAGGTTATAATATATAAAATGGTGGAAAGGGGAAAACCAAAATGGATTTGGCTCATTTGATTTCAAGTTAATGTTTGTTTTCTGAACAGATATTAATTAATCATCCTCTTAGTCACCTGTTTGGTATATTTGTACTTCTGATCATTATTCCCATATTTTTAGACAAAGAATTTTCACTTATTGAAAGAATATAAGTTTCAGGAATGATGAGATGTTTTAAGTTTTGTTTGCAGCTATATTCCACTGTTCTTATTCTAGAACAGTGTCTGGCACATAGGAGATACACAATAGGAATTTTTTACTGAACTTTGAACGAGTCTATTCTACTTAGAAATAATGGGGTCAATTTCCCTGCTACACCTTGGGAAATGGCAGGGAGAGAAGAAAAGAGTTTGCAACAAGTTTATGAATGTTTTGTGTATGGAAATCTATGTGATATGCCTTTGTACATTTACAACCTAAAACCTTCCAAGAACAAATACAAAATTATTAAACATAAAAGGTAATAAATATTGTTGATGGAATTGCTTCCAGCAGTCCATTCCCAAAGATGACATATTACAGGATTTTGAGTGCCTTCACTTGTGTACACTCACTCAAAAAATCCAATTCAATGGATAGTTCCTTTATTCCATGTCTTCCTCAAAGGTCTCCAAGAGAGAATAAAACCATTCAAGCAATAGTAGTTTTAGAACAAGTTTTGCTCACTATTTTATGGTCTAGAAAACCAACTAACCCTTCTCCAGAGAAGGAGTCTACTGTGAGAGCCCCACTGCATTTAGGAAATAGATGTTAGTTTGATTATGATTATTCCCCATTAGGAAATAAAGCTTGACTTTATTTTACCTGAGTCACAGAACAGTTCTTGCAAAGCAAAATGATTTAAAATCTTTATTTACTGAATGAATAGCAATGTTAGTAGAGTAAACCTCGCCATAAGAGAATAGGTAGGGGAATTGAGCCATGAAATTTCATTACACACAATTCAAGGGTCACTTTCATTTGACTTCAAGATATCCATTCTGTATCCTTATCTAATTATAGGCCTACATAAATTTTGTGGCCGTTCGGTGTAGGTGAAAGATTTCTGATGCTAAAGCGTCAATACCTGGGTCCAAAACCTAGGTCTCTCACTTATTAGCTGGATGATTTTGGAAATTTAGTATCTTATTTGTAAAACTTAAACAACAACAACAGCAACAAAAACCTTCTCCATCTACCTCTCAGGTTTATTTTAAAAGTCTAATGAGATGAGATCTCTGTTAAAACAGAGACTTTTAGGTTTAGCAATTTGCATGACACTGGAATAAAAGTCTGAATAAGGTGTGGTCTTGCCCTCACACTACTTTGCCAATAGAGGAAAAAGCCCCATAAATAGGAAAAGTTCTGTAAAAAAGGATAGTCCTCAGCAAGACAATATAGAAACACAATTCCATAGGAGCCTAGAACTGCTCTAAATTTTCTCTTCAACCCCCTTACTCAACAGTTTCTTGAGATCAACTTTCTGAAGTCCTTTTTAACTCTGAGAATGGACAAGTCTATTTTTGAAAGATATTTTCTTTTTAATCCTGTCTAGAGTGAGTAGCATCAGTTCCAAAGGCATGGCATATCCCTTGAATCGAAGAGAAAATTGAAGATGGAAATATATATGTATATACTATTTTTGGTTGCTATTCTCATTATAAATGGAAAGCAGTTTCACCTGAATCATTTGAATTTTGGAAGTCATGAAAAAGCTATAGCTTATGACTATTCCAAAAGCAACTGAGAGCTTTTATTAAGCCTAAATCACTAATTTCTATGATGCTTTCTTTATTTCTTATCACTCTGTGACCTTAGGCAAGTTATTTAGATTTTCTAAATCTCAGTTATTCCAAATGTGAATTGGAGATAATAATAACTGCCTCATAAAGCAGTTGAGAGGGTGCCATTTGAATCCTGAACACAGAAGCATATTACAAAGAATCAATACATTTTAGCCCTTATTATTATTATCACAGAGGTTATAAGGGTAACTTCATAAACGACCTTCCCAGTCATTTATGCTGTGCTCTGAAATTCCAAACCAGTTCCACAAATAGTCAGCTTCCTCTGGCTTTCTTCCAATGGACCAGCAAAGGTGCTGTGGTAGCATTACCTTGGCCAGGCAAAGGACCTGAAGGGGAAAGACACCTTCATTGTGAAAAGATGAAGCTGTTGTTCGAGTTTCCAAGGAAAGCATGTTGAACTAAATAGAAGGAAACACTCTTCAGTGAAGTTCGGTGGGAGATATGAAGTGGGGAACAAGTGATAGCTGAGGGAAGATTCAAAGAGATCTACAGAGCTGAGATTAAAAACTCAGGTTTATTTACTTACTGTTATTTTAACAAGAAGAGTAATCAGTTTCTCAGCAATTCTCCTGGCTTTATTTATTTTATGTTGGCTTCTTCCTGAGACTGGCTTCATTAATTGCAAAATATTTTCCAACAGCTATAACAGAATACAGCTACAGATTTTCCCATTTACACTAATGTGGCAGGAATGTAGCCTTCTGTACCATCAAATAAAAGTTCTGAATTTCAATTCGATTGGACCAACATGGGCCAATAACTGTGACCAGAGCACATACTACATAGTCATTGATTTCGGCTTGGGTTATTGTTTACCCTTCAACCCATGATTGTGCCAACCGGGATTGTGATTGTGTTGATTTGCCCACATCAATCAGTATGCACCCATGGAGCTAGAGGTGGGGCTAGCACCCACCCATATTATATGACTGCCACACAGAAAAAAAGAAATACTCTAAGAGATGTGCATTTCCCAAGAACAAATCTGCAGTTTGCTAAAAAGAGGTAACGAGGAGGAAATGACTGCTTAGGGAGACAACTGACTAATGATACCCCAGACTCAAACAAAAAGTCACTTTTAGTTCAGTTGGTAAATACCATCTCTTTTATTGAAAAATGGGCAAAAGCGGAGAGATAATAGCTACCATGTATTGCCACGCACTCTCTACCTGCAATGTTCAAAATATCTTCTGTAAGCCTTGAAACACATTCGGTACAAAAGCAAAGTTTTAATTTCCTCATTTGACAGATCTCAGAATGATGACTCAGGGAATTTGAGAGACTTGCTCCATGGGCACAAATCTAGCACGTTACAGAACAAGAATTCAAGGCCAGTTGTGTTTGACTCCAAAGCTTTTGCTCTCTTTCCACCACTTTTCACTACCTCCTCCTGATCTTGAAAACCCAGCAGTAACAAAGATTTCCAGAGCAGAAAGTAACATATTGAAGACTCTGCTGGAGGCAGGGATGAAAATCAAGTTGTCATTTAGGATGTAATAAACTTCCATAAAATAAATAAAAGTATAAATTAACATGAACGTTTTGGAGGGGAGCATCATAGTATGCACCAAAACTTAAATTACATACACTTTTTTTTTGCGGTACGCGGACCTCTCACTGTTGTGGCCTCTCCCGTTGCGGAGCACAGGCTCCGGACGCGCAGGCTCAGCGGCCATGGCTCACGGGCCCAGCCAATCCGCGGCATGTAGGATCTTCCCGAACCGGGTCACGAACCCGTGTCCCCTGCATCGGCAGGCGGACTCTCAACCACTGCGCCACCAGGGAAGCCCTAATTACATATACTTTTTGATCTATCAGTTTAACTGTTAGAGGATACAATTTTAAGTTTGAAAAGATATGGGTACAAGGATATTAATTGCAGTAGTTGGTGGGATAAGATAGGAAATAACCAAAATCATAAGTGTTAGAGGATGGTGGGAGAGAGATGCAGTATTAAAGACAATGGTAAGGAAGGACCTTCCCAGGAAGGAGAAATTTGAAACTTAGAGAAGTAAGGAAGAGCATTCCAGAACGTGGAACAATTTAGAGCAGAATACTTGGAAGGGAATACACTTAGCAAATTTAAGAAATGGCAGGGAGGCCAACACGGCTAGAACAGTATGAACCAGGGTGAAAGTCGGAGATGAAGGCAGAGGTAAGCTCAACGGAAGACCATGTAAGGCATTACAGGCCTTGAAGACACCTTTACTCATACACACTGGTGTACCCTGGCCTCTTTCAACATGTGCTGCACACTTAGATTGTGTGTGTATGTATATACTCGATTGTGAGAACAACCCGTCTAAGGATTGAGGAGCTGAAATAGGGGAGAGTGAGTTCAGGAGGCTGAGGAAGTGACAATTTTGAGAAGATGATGAGTTAATTAATTTTATTTATGTCCTTCATTGATGAAGGACAAATGATGGCATAATTTGAGAGAGACAGAGAGCAAGAATGCTGATTCTCCTTCCTGGCTATAGGAGTAGAAGGCTATATTGATTAGAGGGAGGTTGGGGGAAAACTGGTATCTAGTAGCTCAGTTCATATGATGTGATGAGATTGAGGTGATGTTTGAGAAAAATTCTGAAGAAACATAATTACTTGTCACAAAAAAGCAAGGATACAAAAACCACTTTGAAAAGGAGCATAGGAAATGTGATTCTCCAAATAATTTGGAGACTCAATAAAAAATAGATTTTTTTCTTTTTGAGATTTTCTTTTTTAAACATGGATTAATTACTCCCCTAAATTATCCCAAGAAAAATTAAGTATTATACTTAATTAGGCTCTTTCTCCATAAAATCAATGTGCTTATTTTAACATCACTTTAAATTACAGAAATTCCACTGAAATGCATAAGAATAAATTGCTAACAGTGTATATGAATTCTATTTTCTATTTTTATTGCAATATATTTAGCAACTTGGGAAAAGTTGGTTCTTAATCACTTTAGGTAATTGTGTCTGTCCTGATTACATCACCAAATAATTTATTATAGAGAGAATCAAGTGGCTATTGATCACAGCTCTATGAATTTCCTAATTAATTTTAAGATTTTAAAATCTAAATCTTAGTTATGTTTTGGATTTGTTGTCCTATTCTTTTCGCCTTTTATTATATACCACTCCAGTTGCAGCCAAGGTAGTCCTGGAGAATGGCCCAGGGATAAAATGGAAAAACAGAACTGAGTAAGATTAGGACAACATACAACCAAAGAGGACCCGAGAGAAGATGAGGATGGCAGATGGAAGGAAATTCAGGAGACCTTACAAGGGAAATGGAAAGGGAAGCTTTTAAGGCTGCCGGATATTTTAGCCACATCAGAGTCAGGTAAACAAGTAATGTGAGACAAGAATACACAGTTCACATAGTATGATAATCATACTAACTGAAGTAAGTCAGAAAGAGAAAGACAAATACCATATGATATCACTTATATGTGGCATCTAAAATATGACACAAATGAACTTATCTACAAAACAGAAACAGACACAGACATAGAGAACAGACTTGTGGTTGCCGAGGGGTGGGAGAGGGATGGATTGGGAGTTTGGGATTAGCAGGTGCAAACTATTATATATAGAATGGATAAACAACAAGGTCCTACTGTATAGCACAGGGAACAATATTCAATATCCTCTGATAAACAATAATGGAAAAGAATGTATATATGTATAACTGAATGACTTTGTTGTACAGTTGAAATTAACACAACATTGTAAATCAACTATACTTCAATAAAATAAATTTTAATTCAGCTTCTACCTGTAAAAAAAAAATGTATTTTTTGTTTGAATAGATACAACTACCTTATCACTTGAAAAATAAATTTAAAAGTGCTTCCTTCCCAGACATATTAATTTGATACAATTTCTAATTAACCACTGAAGTGGATAATGAAAAAAATCTGCAGCAGTTTGGGGGACGATTGTCTTTAATTTAACTTCATAAAAAGAAATTAATATATGTACACGTAGTTATTTCCCCAATAGAATTATTTTCTTGACATATATGATCAAGAATGAGACACAGCTACTAACATCAGGAGAAGCAGCATTTAAAATATGACAATCTTGCAGATAGGTGATGTAATTCTTTTATAATTATTGCTAATTGGCTGTGGTGACATTCTATTCCTGCATCTAGTTTCTCCTCTTAGCTCACTCTCCATTTCTCCTCAGTCTCCTTGCTCATTCCAACTCTTCAACTTGACTTGACATTTTTTTTGTGTCCTGGAACTTATCCTTGCAACTCCTCTCTTTTCTAACTTCATGGACTTTCTAGGTAAATTATCAGTTTCAAGGCCCTAAATACTGTATAAATGCTGATTTCTCCTTTAATCAATTCTCCTATTTAAACTTCAGGTTTATATTTATTTGTATTATAGTTATATTTATTTATATCAGACCCATCAAACCTGAGCTTTTGAATTTCTCTCAGAGCCTTCTCGATCCCCAATATTCTTCATCCTCAGTAATGACAACTTCATCATTTCATTTTCTCACGTCAAAAACATGAGCCAAGGACTTTCCTGGTGGCACAGTGGTTAGGAATCTGCCTGCCAATGCAGGGGACACAGGTTCGAGTCCTGGTCCAAGAAGACCCCACATGCCGCAGAGCAACTGAGCCCGTGTGCCACAACTGCTGAGCCTGTGCTCTGAAGCCCATGAGCCACAACTACTGAGCTGCATGCCACAACTACTGAAACCCGTGCACCTGGAGCCCATGTTCTGCAACAAGAGAAGCAACGGCAATGAGAAGCCTGTGCACCGCAACGAAGAGGAGCCCCCGCTCGCCACAACTAGAGAAAGCCCATGCACAGCACCAAAGACCCAACACAGCCAAAAATAAATAAATAAATAAATTTATTAAAAAAATCAAAGAGCCATTCTTGACTTCTTTTTTTCCCACATATCATAAAACAATGTTGGGTCCTTCAAAAGAGATTCAGAATTGGTATTTATCACCATCTTTTATGCGACTATCCTGGTCCTTGCCTCATTCATCCCTCACCAGGTCTTCTGCTCTTACTCTTGACCTTTTAAGTCTATTTTCAAATGTGCAGTGAAAGTGATGGATCCCTTTAACACATAAATGCAATTGTGTCTCTCTTCTGCTTTTAACTCTCCAGTGGGATCTCATCTTACACAGAATTAAATACGTAATTTTTGCAATGAACTACAAGTTTCTCAAAAGATCCTTCACCTTCTTATGTCTCTTCCCTCAAGCACTACCACCATTGTACATACAATTCTTCCCCAGACCCACACTGGATACTTGAATAAACCATGTACGCTTCATGCATACTCTTGTGGTTCGTTCTTCTTAGAACATTCTTCCCCCAGATTTCTGCTTGGCTAGTGTTTTCACCTTCTTCAAGTTACCTTCTCCATGCAGCTTTACATACTCTGAATTTAAAGTTACAACTCTTCCCCCAACATTTCCTTTTCCACTTCCCTGCTTTTTTTCTCTCTGTAGCGCTCATTATCATCTGAAATGCCATGCAGCTGGCAAAGGTCATTAGACTTTGTACAATTAACACTTTGTTTTCAGTTCAATTTTCTAACTTTAGATTTCATATATGCTACATATAGAAGATGAATTTTAATTTAAATGAGATTAAATATGCATTCTACATTTCTCTTTTCCAAGATTTATAAACATTAGAAAATTTATAAGACTAGGCCACTATATTAGTTTGTCAAGATTCTCATAAAAGTACCACATACTATGTGGCTTAAACAACAGAAATTTATTTTCTCATAGTTCTATAGACCAGAAGTCCAAGACCAAGGTGTAAGCAGGTTTGATTTTTTCTGAAAGAAGGATCTGTTCCAGGCTTCTCTCCTTGGCTTTTAGGTGGCCATCCTCCCCCTGTGTTTTTATACCATCTCTCTTTCTATGTCTATATCCAAACTTCCTCTTCTTATAAAGACACTAATCATATTAGATTAGAACCCATACCACTTACCTCATTTTAACTTGATAACCTCTGTTAAGATCTTATCTCAAAGATGGTCACATTCTGCATTGCTGGGAATTAGAACTTCAACATAAAAATTTGGGCAGGGTTGAGGGTGAGGAGATACAATTCAGCCCACAACATTCATCAAGTTAGATTCAGTATCATGAATCTGAAATTTAACTGACTCTGAATTAAACTACAGATACTGTGAATTAGTTTCTGCCGGTGGGAGGTAAAGGAGAAAACATGAAAGAGTGAATTAATAAACAAAATACGTTAGATTTGGACATTCACTCACCATTCAGGTCCTGGGAGATTTTTCATATCCACTGATATGAAAGCCTGATCCACTGAGTAGAATATTGTTAAAACAAAAGCTTTTGCATACCTCTCCAAAGGATGTCTAACTTGTAACTTAAACCTAGAATCATAGAGTTGATTGTTATGCATTGAAAGTTAGAGCCATCCAAGTTGTACCACTTGTAGTTAAGCTCTCAGCCTTGCTATTTTGTAAAATAAATTAGCTTCAAATGCTGAATTGAAAATGTTGTCTTGATTATTCATCTCTTGGGCCTTAGGCTTTTTGATTTTCCCTGACCACTGAAGTCTGAATAAATGCCTGAAAGCATGCACACCCACAAAAAAATTGCTGTAATATTTGTTTATCAACTGATTTTTTTAAAAGGCCACTTAGGAGACTTCAACCTGGTGCACACAGAAAATAGGTTGTTATTGGGTTTTGTTGGGTTTTGAATCCTCAAATCTCAGCTACAATATTTATCTTAGAAATGAGTTTAGTTCAAATGGTTAATTTTTATAAAAATTCAAGATGAAGAAATGGGCATTTTAAACATTCTGTGTTTGCCAACATTTGCTTCAGTGGGCTTATCTGGAAATTAGACAACTACATTAAAATAAATTATAATCATTTCTAAGCCTGCCTGCGGGGGAATCTGTGTCAGGATAGAATTCAGTTTATGACAGGTTTCTAATATCAAGTTCATGGTGAATGATCCTGGAGCTAATTTGTCCACTCTTTTGCTTCTAACATTTCTCTAATCCTCTGGCTACCAGTTCAGGTACAGAATTCAGGTACAGAATCTGGGGAATTATTCATTCTGACTCCTGAAAAATTTGAGAGGAATGGCCGATCCCCTCAATATCTTAGAACTCACAGAAATATCCTTCTAGAAGTTTATGAAAAATGGGCAGATGATTGTTGAAAATCCCCTCAGGGGTCAACACTAGGCATTTCAAAGAAATTTAGCAGTCCTGTCCACTGACCAAGAGCAGGGTGGTTATAGAAACAATTAATAATAGGTACAAAGTGAACACTGGTCAGTCAGGACTGGGCACCTAGCAATCAGTCACAAATGGCTCTAGTCATAAAAGACAAAATAACCCTTCTGGTGCATATTAACTACTGGGTTTGTTTATAATTCTAGCAGAAATGGTTTCAAATATTCATCCTGCTGTGTGACTTTTAGAAATTCTTTAAATTCTTTGAACTGTTGTTTTGTTGTCTTTCTGTGTCCTATATCCTGGAAATAATACTACCTACTTCCTGGAATTGTTGTAGGATTAAAATATAAATAGGTAGTTAAACAAGGTAATATCTCTCAAGCTCTCAACACTTAAGCATGCATAAGTGCACATATATGTTTGCAAATATGTACATTAGAAGTTTCCCAAATGCTTTCTCATTTGATTTGGAGTTTGTTATTTCAAAAAGAATATTTAGGGTGACTAAGTATAAAAGAGAATAGATAATTCTAAATGATGTGAAGATATTAATTGTTTTCTTCTTTGAATTATTTTCCCAGATCGTGCTTAATTGCTTAAGAAGAGCCAGGCATTATGAGATATCACAAGAAATAAAAATGAAAACCAGAGTTTTATTATTATGACTTAGTGTTTGGCTGACTTAGGGAATACGTATTTTGAAAGCTTTATTTGATAGCGATGATGATAAAAATAACAATATTAGTACTATTAATAACAACCAACTATGTAGTTATTACAATGTTCCAGACATTGTTTTAAGTGATTTCCATACATTAACTGAATTAGTCCTGACTGTGGGGTAGTTATTATCATTGTTCCCATTTTAAAGATAGGAAACCAAGGAACAAAAATCAAGGCATTGAGACAAAGATCATATCTCTCGTAAATGATAAGAGATGGGTCTTGAACCCAAGTAGTTGTCTGATTACAGTCTATGAGCTTGACAACTTCACTTTTCCCTTATGTGTTCCCATGTGCCAGAAACTTTGGCAAGTTCTTTCATTTATCATATAACATTAACACTTAGATGGGATTCCTATCCCAATTATGTGGGATAAGACTCAAAGATGTTTAATGATTTGAAAGTCAAGCTCCTAAGAAGGGACAGATACATCATTTTCACTTAGGACTCCAAATCCCATGTTCTATGCAACAGGTGTCAGTACTGTATTGAACATTTTACAACATTTTTAACTGTCATTGTTTAATTAATTTTAGGTTGGGAAAGGTATTCATTTTCTTTACTCAAGTTAATTTGTCTGGCTGAGGCTGTAAATGTAATCTGAAAGCAGGTCTGGTAGATATAACATCTGAAGCAAACAGCAGAATAAACTGTGATTGTAGTGGTAGGTTCTGATTTACAGTCACTGAAATCAAATTGCACTATTTCAGAGACTGCCAGTTTTCACTTGTGAGGCATCTGATTACTCCTCTAAAACATCTCAAATAATGGCTAATAAAAGATATTGATAACTGAGAACTCCAAATGGAAGGTCTAAATTGTCAAACATGGTAGGGAAAAAAATCCACTGAGTCCACAGTTTTCTACTTTCAAGGTAAAATGTGTTCCCCCCGTAAAGAGAAATGAACATGAGGGTGTCACTATAAAGGGCTGTGATTGATTTCCTGGGTGACTAGTAGTAATCAGTCTCTTCCTTCTGAATCATACCTCATATGTCACAACTCAAAGAGCCTTAATGCCGGCTAATGTCTGCACCCAGGAAGAACAAGTAATGAATTCATGGAATGCCTTTCTTTCTATACTTCATTTAAGAAAGCTAATTGTTTAGGGAATAGACTCTCCCTGGCTCATTGGTTTAATAATATAGGAAACTCTTGAAATTCCACAAATCTTGCATTTCACGGTAGGAAGCCAAACTCAGCCTAAATGAACATTTCTCTCTTAAACCATACTTGTGATAAAAGCAGACAGCCTTACTTATTAAAATGTAAATAGATAATGAATGAATTTACTAACTATGCTTTCCTGCTGGGGCATTTAGCCTTTGGGTAGCTTTTAGCTCTAAAATATAAATAAAGTACATCCTCATTAATCTTAAACAAAAGATCACAAATTAAAACATTTTGTTCACCAAAATCGATCTTTTAGCTCAACAGACCTCCACTGCAAGAATGTCTCCAGATCACTCATGAGAAATGTCACCGGTATCTTATTATTTTACTATTTTTTGCATTAATTAACATGGATTCCACGTAGCCTTACAATAATATCATACTCATGCATTTGCTTTCTGTAATGCAAATTCAGAATAAGAGAGAAAGTTTTGAAGTTGTAGGTAACCAGAATTGCTTATAATCCTAGGTATATCCAGGGAAATATGTTTCATTTGTAAATGTCATCAGTTATGTGTTTTCAGAAATAAAATAGTTTGAGAACCACTGATTTAGTTGGTTAATATTTTAAGTTTAAGTTAAAGAAAGTATCAATCCTAATAGTCAAAATTATACATAAGGGGGCTTCTCTGGTGGCGCAGTGGTTGAGAGTCCGCCTGCCGATGCAGGGGACACGGGTTGGGGACACGGGTTCGTGCCCCGGTCTGGGAAGATCCCACATGCCGCGGAGTGGCTGGGCCCGTGAGCCATGGCCGCTGAGCCTGCGCGTCTGGAGCCTGTGCTCCACAACGGGAGAGGCCACAACAGTGAGAGGCCCGCCTACCAAAAAAAAAAAAAAAATTATACATAAGGAGCACAAACTAACAAATACCCAATCCTTGTCCTCTGAGATTTATGTTACAAGGTAAGACTGCTATCACAGACTAATAAGTAATGTACTCATGTATGACAAAGTAAAAGAATAATAATAATAATAATAGCAGTACTAATAATGTCTATAATACCTGGAGTTTTTGCTATATAACAGATACTATATATATATATCAGATACTACATTTGGTACCTTATATTCCTCCCAACAGTGCATGAAGATGATGTTATTTCCCCATTTTTAGAGGAGAAATATGAGGCTCAGAGAGGTTAAATAACTTACTACTGTAGCCAATAAATAGTGAAGGCAAGATTTAAACCTAGGGATTACTCAAAATCATGTGTGTATGCTTTTCCCATCTGCCATTAAAATATGTCAACACCAACTATGGGTTAGGTTTCTGTCTGATATTTAATCAAGGTCAAAGATGAGTGAGATTAGAGTAGAGAAATAGGAAAGGACTGAGGAGGATATTGTTAAAATTCTAAGATGGTTCCCAATGACCCTTGTCCTTGTATAATCTCCTCCCCTTGAGTGTGGGTGGGATAGATGAGTATGATGAGATATCTTAATTCACATGGAAAAACTGGAGGGACTCTTTAGATATAATTAAGGGCTCTAATCAGTGGATTTTGAGTTAATCAAAAGGAAATTCTCCTGGATTTTGAAGGTGAGCACTTCAGTAGGAGACTTATGGGCTCTCCTGCTGACCTTGAAAAAGTAAACTGCCAGGTTGTGAGAGGGAGTGTGAAAGGGGCCACATGGCAAAGACCTAAAGGCCACTTCTAACAGCTAACAGTGGTCCCTGACCTAGAGCCATCAAATAACAAAACAAGATGTGTTTCTAATCATTCTGGTTGGAGGAATTCAGAAATCAACACTACATGATGCTCTGATATATATATAGATATATATATATAACTAGAAGGAAATTTGTAAATGGGCATTTGGAGAAATCTAATTAATAAGTGACACTCAATATAATGCCTAAATGCTAAAATTTCCAAATAGCATTGGCAAAAGAAAGGAAAAAGTAAGTTGAATTCTTTAATAAGAAAATAGTGACTTGTATATAAAAAATAACACCTCATTTTGACCAAAAATTTACATCTTAAAAATGTATTTCTTGTCTAGGCTGAATGCAAAAAACCACCTTTTGCTTGTCTCATTTGTATTTCTGAAGCTTTACAGTCTTTCCTTTTCTGATTTCGGAAAGCTTAATCAAGGTCTCCCGAGCAACATCAGAATTTGAGAGAGAGAGATTGTGACATCTGCATTGGCTTTAAATTGTAGAAGGAAATAAGATATCACACCGAAGCTGGGATCATGGAAAATATATGGCAAGCTGAGTAATTAAATGAAGACAGTACATGATGATGATGTTACATCCATAAAGTGAAATACTATATAGCTATTACAAATGTTGCCTTCAAAATATGTAATGACTTCAGAAAACATTAGTAGTGGATTAAATAGAAAAGTAGGGTCTTAGTCTGAGGACTATTCTGTTAAAAGAAATTTCAGACAGAAGACACGAAAAAATAGACCGATGTTTGAATGAATTTTATTATTTTTCGAATCAGAAAAAGAAATCAAGTTGGGGGAAATTGAGCTTCACAGCAAAGCATTAGAATCTGAAGTGACCTAAGTGGTCTATAAAAAGTGAACAAAATGCAACCATTAAACCCCTTCCAGCTTTCAGATGCCCTGATTCTAAGTTCACATAGGGACATATGCAAAGAGAGGAACATTTTTTGGCATTTAACCAATGTCTATAGTTCACAATGTATTATAAATGAAATATTACTCATTTCCTTAACTATAAAAAAGCGTAGCCAAACCAGATGATGAGTGCCATGATCTTTTCAAGCTATAATATTCTATAGTTCCATATCCTGTGATTCACTGGTACAGAATTCTTACACATTTTCAGGTTTGTGTCGTGTTTAGAAATTTCATTTTGTTTAAAAAAATATAAACTGAAAACATGCAGCCTTAGAATCTATTATATCATGAAGAAGCTGGTTGCAAGCAGAGAGACAGTGCAGCATGGCATTGACAAGGCCATGGGCACTGGAGCCAGATTGGCTATGGTTGAATCACGTCACTGACACATATTAGGTGTGTGACTTGAGGCAAGTTACTTAACCTCTCTGTGTTTCAATTTGTTCATCTTGGGTTAAGTGCTGAACTCATAGGGTTGAAGATTAAATTAATTAATAGATGTCACATGTTTAGAACAGTGTCTGGCACATGTTAAATACATATTAGTTGTTATTATTTTCTCACCTGCTAAAGTAGGAAGAAAAAAATAAGACAAAAATGGAAAACAACCCAAGGGAATTGGAGCAATGTATTCTGTGTTAGAAAAGGGCTGGGGGGACCTCTAAAATTTCTCAGTCAAAGCAACCTTATTAACTTGCATGATTGCTTCTCCTATAAAACCTGGTATTTTACCGTTAGAGGAAGAATTATGTGGGCATATTGCTAAAGACAGTAAAATAACTGAGATTCTAGCTCAGAAGAAGTAAGATTCTGAATATAACCTGGTTTGCCAATTTAATTTTTACCTTTCCTCCAAGGCCACTCTCAAATGCCATTTTCTCTGTTAAGTTTTTCTGTTCATCAAAAATAGAAATGCTCCCCATCTCATCTGTTAAAGTCCTTCCTTGTGTCAGCACACACATGACACTTTTTAAAGAATCTTATTTCATAAAGAAGTATAAATATTGTATATTCTCCAGCAAAATGCATTACATTTATTCAATAAACATTTATATAGTGCTTACTGTGTTCCAAGCTCTGCTCTAAGCACTTTGCAAATATTATCTCATTTAATCCTTGTGGGAGATTCCAAAATATGGCCAGGATTCCTCCCATCTGTGTTTGTACACCTGTTTGTAATGTGACTTTGCCATACCTCCCAAGTGTATTTCTCCATTCCCTTTTTTTTTTTTTTTTTTTTGTGCGGTACACGGGCCTCTCACTGTTGTGGCCTCTCCTGTTGCGGAGGACAGGCTCCGGACGCGCAGGCTCAGCGGCCATGGCTCACAGGCCCAGCCGCTCCGCGGCATGTGGGATCTTCCCGGACCGGGGCACGAACCCGTGTCCCCTGCATCGGCAGGCGGACTCTCAACCACTGCGCCACCAGGGAAGCCCTCTCCATCCCCTTTTGACAGTAGAATGCATCAGAAGTGACATTTTGTGACTTGAGAGATTATACTGAATGAAGTCATACAGCTTTTCCTCTGGCTTTCTTGCTGCCCTGAGATTGCCAGGTAAAGGGACACTAGCCTCTTTGAGGATAAGCAATCACAGGGACAGACATGCAAGACAATGACTAGTACCACCTACTAGACAATGGGTAAAGTTCTTAGATCAACTATCCCCAGTGAAATCACCAGATGACTGTACCTGCATGAGTGACCAAAGGAAGAGCAGCAGAAGAATCACCCAGCTGATTTTGGTCGCTAAATTTGGGGAGATTTGTTTTGCAGCCAAGGCTAACAGATACACTTCCCATAATATTAATACGAACTCAATATAATTCCATTTCCATTTGATAAAGGAGGAAGCTGAGATACCTAAATAAATTGTTCAAGTTTCCAGAGCTAGAACATGGCAAACCTAAGATTCAAACTTAGAATGTGGTCCTAACCATCACACTAAGCTGACTTCCTTAAATTAGTATTCCAGTATATAGCTTCTTCAACTACACAAACATTTATGAAGCATCCTTGCCCTCAGTTAAGCACTACAGTTTCTACTGACATTCTCATTTGCATTATTTTGTTTGAATATCCCAACTATCCTCTGGGGTAGGCAGGCCAAGTGTCAACATTTTCATGCCACAGATTTGACACGGAGACTCCTAGAGGTAAGCATAATGACCAAAGTCATACAAGGAAGAGGGAAGAATATAAAATATGTTCTCTTTTTTACACATATTGCCTAATGCAAAGGAACCAAGTTTTCCTCAAGTTGCACATATTAGAGTGTCTTGTATGGAGTAAGTTCCAATGAACATTTACTGTAATTAAATGCAGTGGAGGTACATCATTTAGCCCTTGCTTAATTTGTTTTCCCTTCTTTTGCAAATGAGGTCATTCATATTTCTTATTTATATTTCTTCATTGCAGATTCTGTATGCCACACAATATGACAAAGAACAGCCCTCATAGCCATCAAGAGTGATGACAATAAAGCAGTGATACCCAGAGAGAAATGAATCTCTCTTATTGCTCTCTCCTACATGTTTCAATTCAGTACCTAGGGACTCCAAGTGACAATCACCTTGAATTGTGACAGCTCGTCAAAGGAGCAGATAGAGCTGGTAAAAAGCATATAGACAGAATGATAGGGCATAGATTCAGGGACAACAGTTTTCTTGCATAAATATATGGCAGAAAAAGGAGGTTATATAATGGCAACCACTCCATAAAATCATGGATTTGACCTCTATAGAGCAAAGTTACATGTTCTTCATTCTGTTCTTATAAAAAATATATAGATATATAATATATATTATAGCTGTTATATCTTATGCCTATTTTACTGCCTTTTATGCCTATCTTTTAAGACTATTATATAAAGATATACAAATATACCTTTACTGCTTGAATAGCACATATGGTAGCTATTTTATTTAAGAATGGAAACTTTGGATTACATGTAAACTTCAAATGCTGATAACAGCCCAACCACTTTGATTTATAATTAAATGAATAAATATCACAAATCCTTGGCACACTAAACATCAGGAGTCCTGACCTATACAGATGCTAATGTCTCACTGAAGTCCTCTGTCCGTCGCCTTAGGAAAATAAGACTTATGGGAGAATCATTAATGCCATCCCCAGGAGGCTGAACTTTAAGAACTAATGCAAACAACCGACCGGAAAGGCAAGAACTGTTTAAGCAGAGAGGATGTACTGAACGGATAATATAAATATAAATGTGCTGTTCTTCTTTCCTCTTCCCTTTCCTCCCACAGCTGCGTCTTCTGGGAAACTGTAGACAAGAGGAGGCTTGTCAATTTAGTAAAGTGAATTCACTGCCGAACTTGAGAAAAAGTCGGAAGCAAATTAATAGTATAACGAGATAATTTAAAATTTGTCTAGTGCAAGAAAACTTCACACTCCAGACAGAATCTGTGCTACTCTGGGTTGAACTTAATTTTAGATGTTGCACATCTAAACCGTATTAATTTTCACTGGAGTCTCTTTTATGCTAAGAAATCTAGAAACCTAAGGGTAGAAGCAGGAGGGGGAGAATAGGAGACAAACAGACAACATATTTTTATAGAAGTTTGAAGCAACATATTTAAGAAAATAGAAGATGTGGTTTGCACCTTTTTTATTATTTCTTTCTTGTCTTTTTCTTTTCCTTTCATTCAAAGGGATCATAATTATAAAAATCTTTAAATTCTAAGATCTGGACTTAGAATTGGAATATATTCAATACTGATACAGTGAGTAAAAGTAATGTACATATGATATATCCAAATCTAGGTATGAAATAATCTGGATCTAGAATAGTGCTAATAATTCTCCCAAAGACTGTTCATCTTCTAACTTCCTGCTTTGACAATAGTTTTATTTCTCAAAAAATGCAAGGATTTATTTCAAATTTCAGAGATTTCGCATATTTATGCCTTCTCCCCTATGGTGTTTAACTAATTTAAGAAATCGCACAAAAATTAACATGAAGATTAAAGAGTAACATAAGCTTTGTTACTTCAAAATATGAGACACTGTTTAAGTCTTGACATTGTTAAAGAAATCGTTTGTCTAGATCCAAAGTGGAACTGCTTCTACCTTTCCTTTCCTATACTTCTAAAAATGCCCCTAATCTAGATTCTGAACAAAGTTTAGATCAGGAGGATTTTATGTGCGAGAAGGCTGTTTTCAGAGCAAACTCTGTACCTATATGTAGCCAGTGAAATGCGAGGTTGAGTCTGTTTCACATTCCAAATGCAAGATATGCAACACAAGAAGAGGAAGGAGACAAACCAGCACTGCTTCTTCAAGTAATTATTCACCTTAATGTGTCCCATAGCACCAGTCTGGTGAGACTCCTCTTCCTGCCATGAGCAATGAGTGTGGGGAGTTCAGAAAGGGTTTGCAAATTCTTTAACACTGCTTCCTCTGGGGAGTGGGATGGACATCCCTTAGCAAATTATGAAGATGAGGCAGGAAAAGCCCCCTTCCTCCTAATGAAGAGAAGCAGGAGTTGCTCCTTTCAACTCAAAATGAACCAATACGGGGCTTCCCTGGTGGCGCAGTGGTTGAGAATCCGCCTGCCAATGCAGGGAACACCAGTTCGAGCCCTGGTCTGGGAAGATCCCACATGCCGCGGAGCAACTAGGCCCGTGAGCCACAATTACTGAGCCTGCGCGTCTGGAGCCTGTGAGGCCACGATAGTGGGAGGCCCGCGTACCGCGATGAAGAGAGGCCACGATAGTGGGAGGCCCGCGTACCGCGATGAAGAGTGGCCCCCGCTTGCTGCAACTAGAGAAAGCCCTCGCACAGAAACGAAGACCCAGCACAGCTATAAATAAATAAATAAAATTTAAAAAAAAAATGAACTGATAAGGCAAATGCCTAAAGTAGATTCATGAAAGACAAGAACTTTACACCCTAGCTCATTACTGCTTTAATAACACAGTTTTGGACAAAGAATAGTAGGGGACTAGATATTCTTTGGCTAAAGGAGGGAAGGAGGAAGAAAGGAGGGAAAGGAAGGAAGAAGGGAGGAAGGGGAAAAGGGGGATAAATCATGAAAAAAAAAACCTATTATTATAATTTCATAATGGGAAAACAAGATAGAGAGTAGTCAGAGATTTACCCCATCCACTTAAGAATTAAGAAAGACAAATTATTATTTTTTTTTAAATCAGTAAAATATTTTCAAAGCAAAAATTGCACTGGACAAAGATAAATAAGCAAAGAAGATTTTATTCAAGGCTATTGCAGTAGGGAATAGGGACGAGGGAAGACAGGCCAGAACTCATTCTGAGCTCAAATCTTATATAAAGGGGTGGAGAGTTTTAAGAGCTGGATGGGAGAGATTGTAGACTCTGTGTTTAAGTGTTGTTATCCAAAGAAAAAGTAAACTTAGGAGGTAATTTTACAACTTGGAGTAAGGCTCCCCCTTAAATTAGTCTCCTATTTTCCCACAAAAACTGGAAAATAGGGGTGTAACTTCCTTGATGATTACATTTTGAGGAGATAATTTCCTGGTCCTTGAGAAAGACATTCTTGAGCTGTAACCTGGCAAGAGGTTTTTTTAAAAGATTTATAGCTCAAAGAGGTAAAGAAAGAATTTACAATTACAAGTGTTCTAAAGTAAATGCTCTAGGAGAAGGGAGGTCAGAAGCCCACTAAGGAATAAAACCTGTCTAAAGTTTACTCAAGCTGAAGGGAATATTAAAGGCCTGTCTTGGTCAATATCATAAATAAGAATTCTAATAAAAACAGATAGAGGACATTTAAAAAATCTGATTAAACAAATGCTAATTTCAAATAAAGCATAAAAAAGGAGTTGGCTGGCAGATAACGTGGCTGTTCAGCGAGCTTTGCTGAAGAGCACAGGTTTACAGAAAACATATGAATGAAAAAATTATGAGATATATAGTTAAGACTGAACATTAAAAGAATAATGCTATAAAATAATGTCTAAGATATGAAAACCAACAATGTGCCAATGATTCATAGAGGCTTAACTTGGCACTAATATTTTTGGCTACCTCCAATTTTAGAATAATGAAAACTCGAGATCTATATATATTTTTTAAATAAGATATTAAAATAAAGTGAGAAGACAGCTATTTGAGTCAAGTATTTTACTGTTAGTAGAAAGAAGACAGGGCCATCCAACCTTGGAATTCTTAACCAAGGAGACTGATTTCAAAATGGGATGTGTTAAAACAAACATCATTAAAAAGAAATTAAGCCTCAGTAAAAAAATTTATAGCAAGAGTACTCAGACATTTAGGATAAATGTAAGTCTCCAGGCCCCAAAGAGACTTTAAAGTACCCAGATCCCCAGAAGACAGTTTTCAGCTCAGCTCTTTGACATACTAAGAGGTCTGAATACTCGTGGATGGGATTGCAAAAACTATTCTAGTAATTTTTGAGAAACCATAGAAAACAAGGAGTATGCTGAAAGATGTTTTATTTAAAGGGTACAAAAGGGAACACTTTCTTTAAAATTTCATAAGCCAAACACATATTTACTGTATGGTTCATCTGCAGCCTTGACATTTATTTTAGTCGACATGTTGAAAGGACTGCTGATTACACATGTATAAAAAGAACCAATTTCTTAGATTTTTTTTTCAATTTAAGATTTATAATGGTTCCAAATATAAGACAATTTTGAAAGGATAAAGATGAGCTAGAGCTATTGTCTGACCTCTCACAGAAAATACCCTTGTGGAAAATCTTTTCATGTAAATATGAAATATGCATGAAATACATAACATATATTACATAACATATAATTTACCAAGACGTAGATTAGAAAATCTTTTTTGTGTGTTTCAAAAAATATTTAAATGTTTTAATAAAATATTATTGATATCCATTTTTACTTAAAAACTCTGGTTTTACATGTAATTGTAAAATGGGAGAAACCACACCCAAATATTCTCTGTCATCTTCATGTTGCTACTAAATTTTACATAATAAGCAAATCTGAGATAGGATTTACTATCAAAGTTTTATCTAATAATTTAGGATTTCTCTCATAAGCAGTATCTAAGAATATTATATAAGTAAAGATTGAATTCAGAATCCCATTGTTTCTTTCATCTTTTTTTTTCCCCATCCTGGTCATTTCTCACTTTCATTATTAAAATATGTCCTCAAGAAAGATTCTGATACTAGTAACTTACATTTGATTATAAATTTAATTTCTTGCCTTCTCCAAAGGTAATTGCATTTAAATAGTTAATTCACCCACACTGTACCCTTTAGGTTTTCCCGTCATTCTCTAAAGCATGAAACAAGTTAGACATCACAACATGGATCCTTAAGGCATTAATTTATTTACTATAATGGTTATCAATCCAGTAGGCAATTCAATAGGTCTGCATATCTCAAGAAGTTTCATACAATTTCACTAATCCAGTCCAAGACCATCCCAGAATAATCTTATTCTTTAACTTAAAAAAAAAATCAATGTAGATTTTCCTGTGTTTTCTGTTATATTAATTTATATATATTTTTCACCATAATATTATCGACCTGTGGTTGGAGTCACTGCAAGTGCAGTAGTGGGCAGTTTGGGCTCAGTCAGACCTGCCCTTTTATTTGCTCAATTTATCACTTTGTTCTTCGTGCATTTCACTCTCTTATCACCTAAATGCAAGCATTCTGTTGTCTTCTTTGTAAGCTCCCCTGAGTTTTCATAAGGTTGTGGTGATCTGTGCATGCTCCCCTAAATTCACTGACTTAATGCTTTCCTATTGCTACTAGCTAAACCTCATTACTGTCTTCATCCAGGTCAATAGATTTCTATTCCAATAGACTTTCTGGAATGAATTTACTCATCAGATGGTAAAAGTATTGCAGACAAAAGGAAACAGTAAAGCATGTATGTTCCTGAAATATGCCTTCTCAAACGTCTTTGAAAAGGCTTTGATTTGGTATATTTGGTTGTACATTATTATATAGATATAAAGGAGGAAATCTATGGTGTTTTCACAGATGCATCCCCTTCATTCTCTCTCTGCAATTGCTTTAGGTCTTGTCTCACCATTCGTCACTGGCTTACTGCCTCAGCCCCTTAACTGGCCTCTGCATCTCCAATATGTGCCCCCTAGATTCTAGCCACCATGATGTTGCCTATCAAAAATTCAGAACTGATCATGACACTTTCCTGCTTAAAATATTTTAAAGGCTTTCTGTAACACACAAGTACTTCATGACCTTTACTTTGTCTTCTCAGGCCTCATTATCCCACTCTTTCTGCATTTATCCTATGGTAATTTTTAAAAATCAGATCTACCTTTATTGATATGACTCAGAAGTGTGGTGGGGGGTGGATTGGCAAGGCTCTCCAGGACTGCTGCATGTGTAAGGGATGCCCCACCAGGAGCCGCCAGTGCAGAGGAGTCAACCATGACTATGAAAAGTCAACTAACAACTTTTACTTTCCAGAATACACTCACCATTCTCTTTCAATGCCTCCTTGCCTTTGCCATTGCAGTTCTTCTGCTTAGAGTACTTGTCATCTTTCTTCTTCTCCAGGCTGAATTCTTACAGGTCTTCACTGGTTATCTCCCTAAGAAAGCCTCCATGTCCCTTTGCCTTTCTGCTGTGCTGTGCTGCTGTAGTAGCCTATGAATAACTCCATAAGAGCACTCCATACAGGATAACAAGTTTTGGTCTGTTTTTATATCTCTTTTACCAAACTATGAGTCCCTTGAACTTACCACACAGAGTCCCTTTAAGTACTGTATACACACAGTTTTTCTCAATGTATTTTAACAAAATTTGTGGGCGGGGGATGATTCTTCTTTATGTGAAATGTTCTTAACATAAAATACTTTGCATTGGTGACCTCAACCAAACGTTTTTAAGTCCCCAGTCAAATTTCCAAATGCCCATTAAGTGAGTGATGCTATTCTTGGTTAAGAACTATTATTTCATAGCCCTGATATTAGTTATAAAGAAAGCACTCAGAGGGTTTCCCTTGTGGCGTAGTGGTTGAGAGTCTGCCTGCCAATGCAGGGGACACGGGTTCGTGCCCCGGTCTGGGAAGATCCCACATGCTGCGGAGCGGCTGGGCCTGTGAGCCATGGCCACTGAGCTTGCGCGTCTGGAGCCTGTGCTCCGCAACGGGAGAGGCCACAACAGTGAGAGGCCTGCGTACAGCAAAAAAAAAAAAAAAAAGGCACTCAAATATATGTTGAATAAATAAAAGAATGGGTAAATAAATGGATGAATGAATACCTTTGCCTTAAAATGAACAAGAATTTTCTTGTCGTTTCCAACAAATTCTAAATGCTTTAGTTGTTTTCCCTCAAATATCTCCAATTACTCTGAACCAATTCTTCCTTTAGGCAATTTCTAAGTGACAACTTCTTAAATGAAGTTGATGCTATTAACACAGATAATATCTCAATTATTTTAATTTCATAGTCAGATCATTTAGCTCTTTTGATTTTTCTGCTGGTATTGAATCTTAGCCTAATAAACTCACAACTTTTATAAATAGAAATTGTTTTCCTTTCTTATAACAAATACTGTATAACACAGCTATTATTAAATTATGGCCATTCCATGAAGTACAATATATGCCAACATTTGTTTCTAGATGTGTGATTATGGTTGAAAAATTATTACAAATTCCAACAGATTCATCCCTAAGATTGGTAAGTATACATTGTTTTGGCAGAATAAAGATAATGCATTATAATTTAGGCTTTTGTCAATATTAGAGCTTCAGACCATGTCTTTTAGATTGCACAAAAATATGTAGCTTTTACATGTGTAGAAATAGTAGTTATCTAGTCAGTAGAAAATTTTTTTCTAGCAGTCTCTCACCATAAAAATAAGAAGTTTATGCATTGTCTGTTATAAGAGAGAAAAAGAATTTCTAACCCTGAAAGTTGTGAGTATGCATAGTCTGCCTTCAAACTTAGAAAACCTATATAAAATTATACATTATGTGGAAAAGAAATAAACACACACACACACAAGCACACATATATACTTGCATTGCAAATGCAAACTTTACCTCTCCTTAATTGCTTTAAAATATACACTAAAAATACCTGGAAAGTTCCAATAAAGAAACATCCCTAAAAGTCTAGCAAAAGCATTACATAAACAATCAATGCCATTCCCACTCTCCACCTCTGAACTCTATGGGCTTCTACAAGAATATGTTTTCCTCTATAACCACTATGTTAGCTATATTCATTCAAGTTTCTCACCTGTTAACTCTGCCGTGACTCAGAATCCCACACCAAATCTGGAAACTCAAAAATGGAAGTGGGTTACAAGAAAGAGCATAAAAATTTAAAGTCAGAAGACTAATATCTGTCATTTGGTAAATGACAGATCTTTGAGCAGGCTACTTAGCTTCTCTCAGTCTGTTCCTTCATCCATAAAACAAAGATAAATGTAACTTTATCTTAGCAATCTAGAAAACGTTAGTCATGTCCAAGTAACTAAACTATGCCTAAAATATTAAGTTGTCACAGGAAAGTTTGCAAATTTGCTCTTTGTCTTCCAATATTTTAACACTGAGCTGGACAACAGTCCATGATCAAGATACATTCAGGTTGACTTAGTTATCTCCCTTCTTAGACCTTGACCACCTACCTTCATGTTTCTTCACCATGGGAGGTAAGAAATTTCTATCTTGTTGATATCACAATTTTGGTGGGGGTGGGGGGAGTTTCCATTACATATTCTTCTGAATTTTATTGTACTTGCTAGTGAATTTTTTAATTGTAGGTACCTAGACTCCATCTTTTAAAAAATTAGCTTATTATATTTACCGCCAAACTTGATCATTGTTATGTATTCCTGATCTCAGTTAATAAAACATTCCTGTTTACCAAGTTACCCCGTATGGGAACCCAGAGGTCATCCTGGATTTCTCCATCTTTTCCTTCACTTCATTGTCCCACTAGAAACTTAAATTAAATATGCTCAAAATTAAACTCATTATTCTGCCCCCCAAATCTGTCTTTCCTCTATTGCTTGTTTTGTTCCTCATCTACCCAGTTACCCTTAGTCAGCAACTGACAATGATCCTAAGATCCTTAATCTATTTTCATGACTCATATATAATCAGTGACCAAATCTTAGTACTTCTTTTTTCTTATTCCTTCTTCTCTTAACTCACTAATACAAGTTTTCCCTATACCTCTCAATAGGACTCTCCCAATAGCCTCCACCAATCTAACCCTCATTGTGTTGTATTATCAAAATGACCTTCCTAAAATGTGAATTTAATTATATTTTCAAGTTCTCCTTACTGTCTACAGTATGGACATTTTGTTTACATCCTGATCATGTCCTCTTCCTTCTTCCCCAAATCTCCCAGCTTTGAATCTTCATGTCATCAAATCATACTACCTACTACTCTTTTGTAACCTCCCCAGATGTTAAGACAATTTACTTTCATTTTTTGAATATTTAAGTTTTTGGCTCAAGGCTATTTTCCCAGCATAACCATTGTCTTTGTTCTTGACAATTTCAGTATTCATGTGGATGACACTTCTAATATCCAGGCCCATCATTCCTCCTTAGCATATTGATTAAACTTCTTTTTAAACTTTTAAGTGATTGCCTTAGAGTTTCTTATATATATTTACAACTAATCCTAATCTACTTTTAAATAATACTATACTGCTTCACAGATAGTGCAAGTACCTTATAATAAACAAAGTGTTCCAAATTCCTCCCTCCCTTTAGCTCCAGGAGCTCTACCAGATTTTCACAGTGAAGACTGAAGAAAAATACCCTCATGCTTCTGGAAGAGGGAGAAGAATAGTGGCCAGAACATACCATTCTTCAGCAGTCCTGCCCTCAAGAGAAATTATTTTACTGTCATTCATTTTATTTATATATAAACTATAATCATTAAATACATTGTTGTTACAATTATTTTGAATGAACCATTATCTGCTATATCAATTAAGAATAATAAAAATAAGTTTTTATTTTAACTTCACTTATTCTTTCCCTAATGCCCTTTCATTCTTTATATAGATCTGAATTTCTGACCTATATCATTTTCATTCTCTCTGAAGAACTTCATTTCACATTTCTTGGAAGACAGGTCTACTGGCAAAAAATTCTTTCGATTTTTGTTTGTCTGAAGAAGTTTTTATTTCTCCTTCACTTTTAAAAGGTAATTTCACAGCATGTAGATTCTAGACTGGTGGGTTTTTTCCCTCTCAACTCTTTAAATATTTCACTCTACTCTCTTCTTGTTTGCATTGTTTCTGAGAAGTTGATGTAATCCTTAACTTTGCTCCTCTATAAGTAAAATGTCCCTCTGCCTCTGGCTTCTTTCAAGATTTTTTCTTTCTCATTGATTTTTTGCAGTCTGAATATGATATGAGTAGGTGTAGTTTTCTCTTTTTCTTATCTTTTTTTTTTCTTTTTCTTTTTTTAAAATGGCCATTTATCTTGCTGATGTTCTCTGAGCTTCCAGGATCAGTAGTTTGGCATGTGACATTAATTTGAGAAAATTCTCAGTCATTATTGTTTCAAATATTTCTTCTGTTTTCTTCCCTCTTCATCTTCCTTCTAGTTTTCCGTTATACACATGCTGCAATTTTTGTAGTTGTTCCACAATTCTTGGATATTCTATTCCATTTTTTCAGTCTTTTTTTCCTCTTTGCTTTTTACTTTTGAAAGTTTCTATTCACATATCTTCATGCTCAGAGGTTCTTTCTTCAGAGGTGTTCAGCCTACTAGTGAGCCCATGAAAGATAGTCTTGATGTTTATTTTAGTCTCACAGTTTATTTTACCTCTGGCATTTCTTTTTGATTCTTTTTTAGAATTTCTGCTTACATTATTCATACATGCTTTCATGTTGTCTACTTTTTCCATTAGAGCCCTTAACGTATTAATCATAGTTTTTTTAACTTGGTACTCTGATCATTCCAACACTCCTGCCATATCTAACTCTGATGCTTGCTGTGTCTCCTCAAACTCTGTTTTTATTGTTTCTGTTTTTGCTTTTGTTTTTGTTCTTTTGCTTTTTAGTATGCCTCATAATTTTTGTTGAAAGTGTACATGATGTACTGGGTAGAAGGATCTGTAATGAATAAGCTTTTAGTAGTGTGGTGGTAAAGTGTTGGGAGAAGGGAAGCATCCTAAAATCCTATGATTAAGTCTCAGTCTTTTAGTGAGCCTGTGCCCATGGATGGTGAAGTTCACAAGTGTTCTCGGATTCCCATTCTCCCTTAGATGGGACAGAATGGTTAGAAGGGGCTGGTAAAACCCCAATAGGTAAACCTCTGGTAAAATCGTTTCTCTTGAGGGTAGTCCTGCTGAAAAGCAGAATGCTCTGGACACTTTTCTGCTCCCTCTGGCAGAAGCATGAGGGTATTTTTCTCTAATCTTCACTGTGAGAATCCAGTAGAGCTCCTGGAGCTAAAACTCACAAAAGTGTAGGCATACCTCCTTAAGACTGGGCCCCACTGGAGTTTTTTAACTCTTAGATTTATCCACACTGAGCTTCAAACAATTCAATTACAGTTCAGATGTTCCTATCCCACTACTGGATCCCATGGAGATTTCTGCTAATGGGTCTCTGGTCTAAGTTGTAGTTCTTCGTACCTGCCTGTGTGTCTCTCCAGTTTGGAGGGCAGCCGTTTGCTCTGTGACCTTAATTCTCTGAGAGATTAAAGAAGAGTTGCTAGTTTTCAGTTTGTTCAGCTTTTTACTTTTTGTTAGGATGGAGTGACAACTTCCAAGCCCCTTACGTGCCAGGCCAAATAACCCCCATCAGTTCTTTGACCTCTTCCATGACTTGTCCTCCATCTCACCTCAGCCAGTTGCCACCATGGCTTGTCTTAGACTTTGTCAATATCAAAACAGAAAACGTTCTAAAAATCTCAATTTAAAGTATTCCACTTCAGATTATTACTTTTTTTCTTTCTAGTACTTTCTCTCTACTACACCAACTCCAAAAATATCTTAACTTTACCAGGGCCTAAAATTAATTGACTATACCATTTTTCTCTGTCTCTCATCACTGACATATACCCAATTTCTGGTTTACTGTTTAATACATGGTCTATCCCTATAATCACACTTTTGCATATCCACACAATATTCATGCCCCTCTCTCATTTCTCCAAGTTATCTGAAAAAATTACAACTCTAATTAAATCTAATTCTTTGTGTTCTCTATTTCTGTACCTAAGTAGTCGGATGTTGTTGAAGAAAGTACTCATCTGTGATGACTGGTCTCATTTCTGCTTATGACCACAAATTTCAAGTGGATCTTTAGTGCACACCTGCATTATTCTATTTTTACTCACTTATACTCCCACTTACTCCTAGATAAGTATTTCATATTTTCTTCCTGGTCTTCAAACTTCCAACTACTTCTACTTCATCCTCAGTGACTTTGCTTCCTGTTTCACTGAAAAAAATAAGAGCAATCAGAAGATAACTCACAAATTTCTACTATAACATTTCTCCATATCGTTGCATCCATCATTGTATATTCTGTATTCCTTCCTGTTACTACTGATAACTGACCATAGCAAAGACCAACTCTTCCGCTTGTGCACTAATAATCTTGAACCTACTCAACGACATCATTTTAGTCATTTTTTCCTCTTCAATCTAAAAACTAAAAAGTCAAATCCTCCCTTGACTCCATATCATTCTACAGCTACTATCTCGCTTTTACATTATAGCAAAACTCCTTTGAAATGTTGTGTACCCACAATATCCTTATTTCCTTCAATTCTCATTCTTTCTTGAACTCAATACAATCAGAACTTGTATTGAGTTCAAGTTGATTGAACTCAACTCCATCCCAACACAACTGTAAAACTATCCATGTTCAAGGTCACTGATGGCTTTCATGTAGCTAAAATCAATAGGAAACACCCCATCCCCTCTTTGACCCATCAGCAGCATTTCACATAAATATTTATTCCGTTCTCCTTGGAATAATTTATTTATTTAATTTCTGGAGAACTTGTGACTTTTCTCCTGTCTCATTAGCTCCTTCTGAGTACCTTTTCCTGTTTTTTTCTTTTCTACCTGACCTCTAAATGCTGATATGCCCTATTTAGTGCTTAAATCTCTTTCCTACCTATACACTTCCAGTCTCAGAACTTCAAATACTGACTACACTGGACAACTTCCAAATTTATGTTTCTTGTTAGACTTCTACCTAGAATTGAACATACAAGTGCCTATTCAGTATCTCCATTGTCATGTCTATTAGGTATCTCAAGTTAATCACAATCAAAAGAGAATTCCTTCTCTTGTCATTCAATGTACTGTCTTCACATTTTCCCAATCTTTGTAAAGCTTCACTCTATCCTTCCAGTTGCTCAGGTCAAAAGTACTGGTATAAATGTACAAATAGCCTCCATTTTTCTTCAGGACTATTTCAATAGCCTTTTGACTAGCCTACCCACTTCTACCCTTGTCCTGACAGTATATTCAGTACTGAATCCAACATGATCCATTTAAAATTTAACACAGTTTATGTCACTCTTCTGCTAAAAATCCTTAATGGCTCCCCATCTCATTCAGAAAAGCCAAGGTCTTCATACTCACCTATGTAATGTGATGCCATTACTGCTCCAACCTCATTTGTTACCAGTCTTTCATTCCCAAACTCTGCTGCAGTCATATTGGCCTCCTCACTCTTTCTTAACATGTTGGCACGTTCCTGCTTCAGGGTCTTTGTATTTGCTTTTCCCTTTGACTAGAACTCTCTTGTCCTAGCTATCCAAATGGTTTTTTCCATAACTTAAAAAAACACTTTATTTTTAGAGCAGTTTTAGGTTTACATAAAAATTGATGACCCCACACTGGCCCAATATTTCCCTCATGTTTTCCCCTGTATCATTAAGACAACTTAAGAATAATTCTATTTTTTTAAATTTTATTAGCTAAATTATCTAAAAACCTGTTAAGTCCTGAGTTTGACATTTTGGTATGCATGTGGCCCCAAATTTGCTACTAAACAAAGACTCTTATGTAATATCAAATTGACACCTGAGGTATTATTCCACTCAAACAAATTCTTCTTCATTTTCAGCTTATAAAAGTAATATAATGTATATATAAAGTTATGCTCATTTCTATATTTTGTTAAAGGAGGAAAAAATAAACAACAAAACATCTATTTTTATAACTGTGGTTCGGAGCATCTCTTAACTCACTGTGCCTTGAGAGTGAAACAATCACATTATGTTTCATTGTTCAGTGTGCCAGGGCCACTGCAATTTTTCTTTGAGTGAGTTAGTGGCAGGCTTGCAGTCTTAATTCTTAGTTGCCTTTCTTTAATTCATTTGTTACAATATTGCTAGGATTTTTATGTTTTTAATATTTAATAATAGGAAATCTTCCTTTCTTTTTTCTTTTTTTTTTTGCTCATTCTCTTCAGATAGCTGCCTGGCTCTTCTAAGTAGAGTATATAATAATTGTGCATACTGTTGGTTCATACTACCAAATGCATCCTTGGAGATATCAAGTAAATAAGTCATCCTGTGAAAACCAAAAGAAATGATGCTACAGAATTCTGAAAGCTTAAAAGGAGATCCAGAAGTATTAAATAAAGTGCTTAGTTTAGAATCAATCCACATGATATCTTAGGGCATACCCTCTTACAAAAGCAAAAATAAATAAGTAATATGAAATAAAACAATGATTGTATAGCTTTCTTTAAAAATGATTGTGCCCATTTACAACAAGAATGAAAGTATAATATACATCTCAACTTCAGTGGCCAAGTTAGGGGGATAAGGTAGAAGATATAAGTTCCTTTAGTTTTGAGGTTCATATCACTGTTTATTTTGTAATTTCAGAGCTAGCATCATCACTATTATATAGTGGAGGTCCAATAACCATGAGTTAAGAGGCAATATAACAAAGTAGAGAAGCTTGCAGACTTAGGTTAAAATTCCAGTAATGGAACCTACCAGTTGTGTGACCTTGGACAAATTATGTAACTTCTGAGCTTCATATTTATATCTATAAAATGGGGATACTAACACATCCTTGTTACCTTCATCATATTCATCATCACAATGAGTATCTTTTGAGCTTTGCTCATCTCACTATGTGGCAAAGACTGTACTAAGCATTTTCTGTATATCATCTCATACAACCTGAAGAGAAATACCATAAAGTGTGTCTATAGATGAGAACTGAGACCAAGAAATGTTACATCATGTGCTCAAAGGTCACACAGCTAGAAAGAAGCAAAACCTAGGTTGGAACCAGGTGTGTCTGAATTCAAAATCTTTCCACCCATGCAAGCTAGAGATTAAATAAAAAGAATGCATATTAAACTTTTGGCACCAACCAAAGGTCATAGAGTAAATGCTATGCCAGATGTTTCTAGGGCAAGTCCCTAAACTCAGATTTTTATGGAGCCTTCAGAAAAAAGGAGGGGGCAAGAGGAAGCACCCACAACTGGTTCTTCCTTCATTTTCTTTAGTGATTCACACCTTGAGTGACTCCCAGATTGTTTTAGAACTGAGAGACCCCCAAACCACAAATAAGCATATGTTGAGGAGAGAAAAAAATAAACTCTACCTGAGATAAATATTGGATAAGTGAATCAGTGCCCTGGAGGAGCCAACCAAATAACCAAACAAAAACAGAGCACTAAATTTCTCCTTAACCCTAAGGTAATTTTACTGGTCTTTGGAATAGAATTTAATTGTCTGGAAGTGTGAATTCATTCTGAATTGGCTGCAAATAATGCATGGCTCCCCACTTGCTAATCTTCTAAATATTTTCCTTCGTTCAACTTGTCCATGTTCCTTTTGGCATTGCTAAAACCTAGCCCACTTTGTTCCATTTATGGACTCAAACCAGAGACAGCAAAGTTTTGAGTCATATCTAAACCCTGAATTAAGGTGTTCCTGGATTCCTAAATCAGTGTTCTATTCCCACCATGTTTGTTTTTCTTAACTCACTCTGTGGCATATGTAGCCCTTTTACAAATATTTCCCCACCCACAGTTTCGATGAATGAAAATTTATCCTATTGGTGAAAAAATTGACTGTCAGTTAAACATAGTGTCTGGTCAATACTTCTAAGAAAGATATTGAACAAGAATTTCAGATGTGTAGTTTCCACATGGATTTAGGCATTACAAGGTGTATGAGTTTGTTAGGGCTGCCATATCAGAGTACCGCAGACTGGGTGGCTTCAACAAAAAAATTTATTTTTCTTACAGTTCTGGAGGCTAGAAGTCCTAGATCAAGGTGTAGGCAGAGTTAGTTTCTTCTGAGGTGTCTCCTCTTGGCTTGGAGATGGTCAGGACTCTTGCTGTATCCTCACATTGTCTTCCCTCTCTCACTATCTGTGTCCTTATATCTTCCTATAAGGACAACAGTCACATTGGATTAGGGCTTACAAAGATTGTCTCCTTGACCAAACTCTGCTTAAGCTTACCTGAACTCTCTTCTCAACTAGCCTGTGACTTTTGGGTTTCTGTGTTCCTGCCTGAGTTGTCCAATTTTAGTGAGAATCCTGCATCCGGCTAAGTCAGTTTAGCCCGAATCCCCCAACCTTGATATCTGATCACCCTGGATATCTGATGGTGTTTCTCATTCTCTGTCATCCCCCAGATGGTGCCTGATCATTCTGTCCTGCCTTCAACAAGAATCCTACTAGGTCAGTTTAGCCAGAATCCACCCTTATCCCATATTTTTCCTATTAGTAATTTTTATCTGCTAACACCTTCACCCCAACCCTAATGACATCAGGTTAACTTAATTTCCTCCAAAGACCCTATCAGTCACATTCTGAGATACTGGGGTTAGGACTTCAACATAAGAATTTGAGGGAGAACACAATCTAGCCTATAACAAAGGGTATTGGTGTGCACAAGGCATTTCAGAACTGGTGCCAAAGGCTTAAACTTAGAGTTTCCCTCTCTTCACTTCTTCCTGACTCCCTTTGATCTAGGATTTAGGCCAGTTATTAAGAGTTTCCCCAGGGAAATAGCCAGCTAGCAGGCAAGTAGAGTGGGCTGCATTTCTGAACTACTTTACTTGGTTTGAAGTTGTCTCATTTTTCAACTGTTCATGAAAGAATAGTATGACTTACTCAAACCAGTAATTTGCCTTATTTTATGAATTTCCTTTGCCCTGAAAAGATTTTAGAAGTCTACTGAACTATTGATACATTTAAACAGTTAGCAAAGTTAGTGTGGTACTCAGTGAAGTGAGCTATGCTGAACCAACAGGCATAAACTCACTCCCTGCAAATATCTGAGGGACTAAGAAGAGTAAAACAGAAACTAGATTTCTGTTTTCATGGTTCTTCCTTCTGCCCAGCAGCCATTTGCTCCAGCCCAAAGGGGACAGGCAGCCCTGTGGCGACTGCAGCAGCTGGTTCTTGTGGCAGGCAGAGGAAAAGGATTTGGGCAATCACCTCATCACATATCAACCCACACTCCATCATTCATAGAGGACCCAGGTGTCTGAGAGGCAGAATTCAAATTTACATGCCTTTGTTCACCAGTCCTGATGGCAGGCACAAGGCCATTCCACACGTAACATCTCCTGCATCAGCACCAGGAGGACTCCATCTGGTGTTACAAGTACTTTTTTCCTGGAAAGTATAGGCTTTTGTGCTTGTTTGTGTATGTGTTTATCTTCCTTACAATTTCCAGTGCTAAGACAGAATAGCTGAGATTCTTTTTAATGGCTTTCAAAAAAATCTGTCCTGAGGCTGGGGGAATGAGTGCATTGTGTGAATTCAATAATAAATAAACAGATTTGGCAAAGAGGAAAATGATACGTTGTTCTTTGGAAGTGCTCCTAAGGGCTCAGCTAAGGGCACATTTTACAAATCAGTGATTTTGAAAGTGCTTCTGTTGAAATAAATTAAAATCTCGGGTGAGTGTGTGTCAGCAAAGCTTTTCTCCCTTGTTTCTTGTCAGAGGCAACATCCAGAGAGCTGGGCTCCTTCTGGACTTGCTCTAGAGCTACTTTGACAGATTTTGCTTTTATTCTTTGTACAGTCATTGTTTTTGCCTTAATTATTTTTTCCACCACTGAGGCTTAGTATTTCTTCTTGCAACACAGAAAACAAGTTTGCAGAAAGAATGGCCCATTAATCACATTGATCCTAAGTCATTAGCAAGTATTAATTATATAACAACAAAAAACCTTAAATGCATCCTATATCTAATCATAAAACCTCTGCAACACTTTCTCTGGCCATTGAAACTTCCTTTGTTTTTGTCATTATAAAGATATCTTATATGGTATTTGTGAAATAATTTAAGCTCTAGATCCCAGCCTTCACTGAAATAAATGGTTTCTATTTCTCCTGTGGGCTGTGCTCTTTCATGAATCGTTTTACATTTGACTATTAATATTATAGAGGCTACAGACAGTTATTCCCTGATAAAACAAATTTTAATTTTAATAGCAGAGGTTTCACTCTATTGGAAAAACTTAATTAATCATTTAATTGTTTCAAATCAGGCAGGTTTCTCTTTTCAAAACCTCAAACTGTGGAATTGAAATGAATATTAATCTCTGCTTTCTTCTGTGTTAACTCCTTGAGAAAATTCCAATTAAGTAATCATTTTGTCAAATACAAAGAAATAACTAACTACTACTAGTGGAAGCAGCCTTGACTCTATAAATACATATACACATACACACACTATACATGCACACAAATGAAATACTGGGAGAATCAAGAAAAATGACAATTTTTTCTTCATAAAAAGCGTAAGTTGATGCTACTGGCTACGGTACTAACCTCGTCTGAAGGAGTTTCGGAGCTGGCCCGTGCCCTCCTCTCTCCTAGACTCCCCTGACTCTCTTCCTGGGGTCCCAGGAGACGCACGCCACGGTGACCACACTGAAAGACCCCGGACGCCTGCGGCAGGCCGGGCCCACCGGCCAGAGTCAGGAATTGAGCTCGGACTTCCGGGAAGATGGCAGAAGAGTAAGACGCGGAGATCACCTTCCTCTCCACAGATACACCAGAAATACATCTACGCGTGGAACAACTCCTACAGAACACCTACTGAACGCTGGCAGAAGACCTCAGACCTCCCAAAAGGCAAGGAACCCCCCACGTACCTGGTTAGGGCAAAAGAAAAAACTAAACAGAGACAAAAGGATAGGGACGGGTCCTGCACCAGCGGGAGAGAGCTGTGAAGGAGGAAAAGTGTCCACACACTAGGAAGCCCCTTCGCGGGTGGAGACTTCGGGAGGCGGAGTGGGGGAGCTTGGGAGCCGCGGAGGAGAGCACAGCAACAGGGGTGCGGAGGGCAAAGTGGACAGATTCCAGCGCAGAGGATCGGGCCGACCTGCACTCACCAGCCGAGAGGCTTGTCTGCTCGCCCGCCGGGGCGGGCGGGACTGGGAGCTGAGGCTCCGGCTTTTGTCGGAGCGCCGGGAGAGGACTGAGGTTGGCGGCGTGAACACAGCCTGCAGGGCGTTGGTGCGCCGCGGCTGGCCGGGAGAGAGTCCGGGGGGGGGGGTCTGGACCTGCCGAAGAGGCAAGAGACTTTTACGTCCCTCTTTGTTTCCTGGTGCACGAGGAGAGGGGATTGAGAACGCTGCTTGGGAGAGCTCCAGGGACGGGCGCGAGCCGCGGCTGGGAGTGCGGAGCCCAGAGACGGACATGGGACGCTAGGGCCGCTGCTGCCGCCGCCAGGAGGCCTGTGTGCGAGCGCAGGTCACTAGCCACACGCCCTTCTGGGGAGCCTGTGCAGCCCGCCACTGCCAGGGTCCCGGGATCCAGGGATGGCTCCCCGGGAGAGCGCACGGCACGCCTCAGGCTGCAGCGTCACGCTGGCCTCTGCCGCTGCAGGCCCGCCCCGCACTCCGTGACCCTCCCTGCCCCCCGGCCTGGGTGAGCCAGAGCCTCCGAATCAGCGGCTCCTTTAACCTCGTCCTGTCTGAGCAAAGAACAGACGCCCTCCGGCGACCTACACGCACAGGCGAGGTCAAATCCAAAGCTGTCAGAACAAAGAAGAGAAAGGGAAATCTCTCCCAGCAGCCTCAGAAGCAGCGGATTAAAGCTCCACAATCAACTTGATATACCCTGCATCTGTGGAATACATGAATAGACAACGAATCATCCCAAATTAAGGAGCCCTGTGGATGAAAGGCTCTTGGTGCTGCAGCCAGGACTCAGTGCTGTGCCTCTGAGGTGGGAGAGCCAACTTCAGGACACTGGTCCACAAGAGGCCTCCCAGCTGCACATATATCAAACAGCAAAAATCTCCGAGAGATCTCCATCTCAACGCCAGCACCCAGCTTCACTCAACGACCAGCAAGCTACAGTGCTGGACATCCTATGCCAAACAACTAGCAAGACAGGAACACAACCCCACCCATTAGCAGAGAGGCTGCCCAAAATCATAGTAAGTCTACAGACACCCCAAACACACCACCAGACGTGGACCTGCCCACCAGAAAGACAAGATCCAGCCTCATACACCAGAACACAGGCACTAGTACCCTCCACCAGGAAGCCTACACAACCCACTGAACCAACCTTAGCCACTGGGGACAGACACAAAAAACAACAGGAACTACGAACCTTCAGCCTGCAAAAAAGGAGACCCCAAACACAGTAAGATAAGCAAAATGAAAAGACAGAAAAACACACAGCAGATGAAGGAGCAAGATAAAAACCCACCAGACCTAACAAATGAAGAGGAAATAGGCAGTCTACCTGAAAAAGAATTCAGAATAATGATAGTAAGGTTGATCCGAAATCTTGGAGATAGAATGGACAATAGAATGGACAAATTGCAAGAATCAGTTAACAAGGACCTAGAAGAACTAAAGATGAAGCAAGCAACGATGAACAACACAATAAATGAAATTAAAAGTACTCTAGATGGGATCAATAGCAGAATAACTGAGGCAGAAGAACGGATAAGTGACCTGGAAGAAAAAATAGTGGAAATAACTACTGCAGAGCAGAATAAAGAAAAAAGAATGAAAAGAACTGAGGACAGTCTCAGAGACCTCTGGGACAACATTAAACGCACCAACATTCGAATTATAGGGGTTCCAGAAGAAGAAGAGAAAAAGAAAGGGACTGAGAAAATATTTGAAGAGATTATAGTTGAAAACTTCCCTAATATGGGAAAAGAAATCATTAATCAAGTCCAGGAAGCACAGAGAGTCCCATACAGGATAAATCCAAGGAGAAATACGCCAAGACACATATTAATCAAATTGTCAAAAATTAAATACAAAGAAAACATATTAAAAGCAGCAAGGGAAAAACAACAAATAACACACAAGGGAATCCCCATAAGGTTAACAGCTGATCTTTCAGCAGAAACTCTGCAAGCCAGAAGGGACTGGCAGGACATATTTAAAGTGATGAAGGAGAAAAACCTGCAACCAAGATTACTCTACCCAGCAAGGATCTCATTCAGATTTGATGGAGAAATTAAAACCTTTACAGACAAGCAAAAGCTGAGAGAGTTCAGCACCACCAAACCAGCTCTACAACAACTGCTAAAGGAACTTCTCTAGGCAAGAAACACAAAAGAAGGAAAGGACCTACAATAACGAACCCAAAACAATTAAGAAAATGGGAATAGGAACACACATATCGATAATTACCTTAAATGTAAATGGACTAAATGCTCCCACCAAAAGACACAGATTGGCTGAATGGATACAAAAACAAGACCCATATATTTGCTGTCTACAAGAGACCCACTTCAGACCTAGAGACACATACAGACTGAAAGTAAGGGGATGGAAAAAGGTATTTCATGCAAATGGAAACCAAAAGAAAGCTGGAGTAGCAATTCTCATATCAGACAAAATAGACTTTAAAACAAAGACTATTAGAAGAGACAAAGAAGGACACTACATAATGATCAAGGGATCGATCCAAGAGGAAGATATAACAATTGTAAATATTTATGCACCCAACATAGGTGCACCTCAATACATAAGGCAAATACTGACAACCATAAAAGGGGAAATCGACAGTAACACATTCATAGTAGGGGACTTTAACACCCCACTTTCACTAATGGACAGATCATCCAAAATGAAAATAAATAAGGAAACACAAGCTTTAAATGATACATTAAACGAGATGGAGTTAATTGATATTTATAGGACATTCCATCCAAAAACAACAGAATACACATTTTTCTCAAGTGCTCATGGAACATTCTCCAGGATAGATCATATCTTGGGTCACAAATCAAGCCTTGGTAAATTTAAGAAAATTGAAATTGTATCAAGTATCTTTTCTGACCACAACGCCATGAGACTAGATATCAATTACAGGAAAAGATCTGTAAAAAATACAAACACATGGAGGCTAAACAATACACTACTTAATAATGAAGTGATCACTGAAGAAATCAAAGAGGAAATCAAAAAATACCTAGAAACAAATGACAATGGAGACACAACGACCCAAAACCTGTGGGATGCAGCAAAAGCAGTTCTAAGGGGGAAGTTTATAGCAATACAAGC
>NW_020837950.1:8387434-8415877 GCF_003676395.1 Aethalodelphis obliquidens | reverse complement strand
GGGGGGGGGGGTCTGGACCTGCCGAAGAGGCAAGAGACTTTTACGTCCCTCTTTGTTTCCTGGTGCACGAGGAGAGGGGATTGAGAACGCTGCTTGGGAGAGCTCCAGGGACGGGCGCGAGCCGCTGCTGGGAGTGCGGAGCCCAGAGACGGACATGGGACGCTAGGGCCGCTGCTGCCGCCGCCAGGAGGCCTGTGTGCGAGCGCAGGTCACTAGCCACACGCCCTTCTGGGGAGCCTGTGCACCCCGCCACTGCCAGGGTCCCGGGATCCAGGGACGGCTCCCCGGGAGAGCGCACGGCACGCCTCAGGCTGCAGCGTCACGCCGGCCTCTGCCGCTGCAGGCCCGCCCCGCACTCCGTGACCCTCCCTGCCCCCCGGCCTGGGTGAGCCAGAGCCTCCGAATCAGCGGCTCCTTTAACCTCGTCCTGTCTGAGCAAAGAACAGACGCCCTCCGGCGACCTACACGCACAGGCGGGGTCAAATCCAAAGCTGAGCCCCTGGGAACTGTCAGAACAAAGAAGAGAAAGGGAAATCTCTCCCAGCAGCCTCAGAAGCAGCGGATTAAAGCTCCACAATCAACTTGATATACCCTGCATCTGTGGAATACATGAATAGACAACGAATCATCCCAAATTAAGGAGCCCTGTGGATGAAAGGCTCTTGGTGCTGCAGCCAGGACTCAGTGCTGTGCCTCTGAGGTGGGAGAGCCAACTTCAGGACACTGGTCCACAAGAGGCCTCCCAGCTGCACATAATATCAAACAGCAAAAATCTCCGAGAGATCTCCATCTCAACGCCAGCACCCAGCTTCACTCAACGACCAGCAAGCTACAGTGCTGGACATCCTATGCCAAACAACTAGCAAGACAGGACACAACCCCACCCATTAGCAGAGAGGCTGCCCAAAATCATAGTAAGTCTACAGACACCCCAAAACACACCACCAGACGTGGACCTGCCCACCAGAAAGACAAGATCCAGCCTCATACACCAGAACACAGGCACTAGTACCCTCCACCAGGAAGCCTACACAACCCACTGAACCAACCTTAGCCACTGGGGACAGACACAAAAAACAACAGGAACTACGAACCTTCAGCCTGCAAAAAAGGAGACCCCAAACACAGTAAGATAAGCAAAATGAAAAGACAGAAAAACACACAGCAGATGAAGGAGCAAGATAAAAACCCACCAGACCTAACAAATGAAGAGGAAATAGGCAGTCTACCTGAAAAAGAATTCAGAATAATGATAGTAAGGTTGATCCGAAATCTTGGAGATAGAATGGACAATAGAATGGACAAATTGCAAGAATCAGTTAACAAGGACCTAGAAGAACTAAAGATGAAGCAAGCAACGATGAACAACACAATAAATGAAATTAAAAGTACTCTAGATGGGATCAATAGCAGAATAACTGAGGCAGAAGAACGGATAAGTGACCTGGAAGAAAAAATAGTGGAAATAACTACTGCAGAGCAGAATAAAGAAAAAAGAATGAAAAGAACTGAGGACAGTCTCAGAGACCTCTGGGACAACATTAAACGCACCAACATTCGAATTATAGGGGTTCCAGAAGAAGAAGAGAAAAAGAAAGGGACTGAGAAAATATTTGAAGAGATTATAGTTGAAAACTTCCCTAATATGGGAAAAGAAATCATTAATCAAGTCCAGGAAGCACAGAGAGTCCCATACAGGATAAATCCAAGGAGAAATACGCCAAGACACATATTAATCAAATTGTCAAAAATTAAATACAAAGAAAACATATTAAAAGCAGCAAGGGAAAAACAACAAATAACACACAAGGGAATCCCCATAAGGTTAACAGCTGATCTTTCAGCAGAAACTCTGCAAGCCAGAAGGGACTGGCAGGACATATTTAAAGTGATGAAGGAGAAAAACCTGCAACCAAGATTACTCTACCCAGCAAGGATCTCATTCAGATTTGATGGAGAAATTAAAACCTTTACAGACAAGCAAAAGCTGAGAGAGTTCAGCACCACCAAACCAGCTCTACAACAACTGCTAAAGGAACTTCTCTAGGCAAGAAACACAAAAGAAGGAAAGGACCTACAATAACGAACCCAAAACAATTAAGAAAATGGGAATAGGAACACACATATCGATAATTACCTTAAATGTAAATGGACTAAATGCTCCCACCAAAAGACACAGATTGGCTGAATGGATACAAAAACAAGACCCATATATTTGCTGTCTACAAGAGACCCACTTCAGACCTAGAGACACATACAGACTGAAAGTAAGGGGATGGAAAAAGGTATTTCATGCAAATGGAAACCAAAAGAAAGCTGGAGTAGCAATTCTCATATCAGACAAAATAGACTTTAAAACAAAGACTATTAGAAGAGACAAAGAAGGACACTACATAATGATCAAGGGATCGATCCAAGAGGAAGATATAACAATTGTAAATATTTATGCACCCAACATAGGTGCACCTCAATACATAAGGCAAATACTGACAACCATAAAAGGGGAAATCGACAGTAACACATTCATAGTAGGGGACTTTAACACCCCACTTTCACTAATGGACAGATCATCCAAAATGAAAATAAATAAGGAAACACAAGCTTTAAATGATACATTAAACGAGATGGAGTTAATTGATATTTATAGGACATTCCATCCAAAAACAACAGAATACACATTTTTCTCAAGTGCTCATGGAACATTCTCCAGGATAGATCATATCTTGGGTCACAAATCAAGCCTTGGTAAATTTAAGAAAATTGAAATTGTATCAAGTATCTTTTCTGACCACAACGCCATGAGACTAGATATCAATTACAGGAAAAGATCTGTAAAAAATACAAACACATGGAGGCTAAACAATACACTACTTAATAATGAAGTGATCACTGAAGAAATCAAAGAGGAAATCAAAAAATACCTAGAAACAAATGACAATGGAGACACAACGACCCAAAACCTGTGGGATGCAGCAAAAGCAGTTCTAAGGGGGAAGTTTATAGCAATACAAGCCCACCTTAAGAAGCAGGAAACATCTCGAATAAACAACCTAACCTTGCACCTCAAGCAATTAGAGAAAGAAGAACAAAAAAACCCCAAAGCTAGCAGAAGGAAAGAAATCATAAAAATCAGATCAGAAATAAATGAAAAAGAAATGAAGGAAACAATAGCAAAGATCAATAAAACTAAAAGCTGGTTCTTTGAGAAGATAAACAAAATAGATAAACCACTAGCCAGACTCATCAAGAAAAAAAGGGAGAAGACTCAAATCAATAGAATCAGAAATGAAAAAGGAGAGGTAACAACTGACACTGCAGAAATAAAAGAGATCATGAGAGATTACTACAAGCAACTCTATGCCAATAAAATGGACAATCTGGAAGAAATGGACAAATTCTTAGAAATGCACAACCTGCCAAGACTGAATCAGGAAGAAATAGAAAATATGAACAGACCAATCACAAGCACTGAAATTGAAACTGTGATTAAAAATCTTCCAACAAAGAAAAGCCCAGGACCAGATGGCTTCACAGGCGAATTCTATCAAACATTTAGAGAAGAGCTAACACCTATCCTTCTCAAACTCTTCCAAAATATAGCAGAGGGAGGAACACTCCCAAACTCCTTCTACGAGGCCACCATCACCTTGATACCAAAACCAGACAAGGATGTCACAAAGAAAGAAAACTACAGGCCAATATCACTGATGAACATAGATGCAAAAATCCTCAACAAAATACTAGCAAATAGAATCCAACAGCACATTAAAAGGATCATACACCATGATCAAGTGGGGTTTATTCCAGGAATGCAAGGATTCTTCAATATACACAAATCTATCAATGTGATAAACCATATTAACAAACTGAAGGAGAAAAACCATATGATCATCTCAATAGATGCAGAGAAAGCTTTTGACAAAATTCAACACCCATTTATGATAAAAACCCTGCAGAAAGTAGGCATAGAGGGAACTTTCCTCAACATAATAAAGGCCATATATGACAAGCCCACAGCAAACATCATCCTCAATGGCGAAAAACTGAAAGCATTTCCACTAAGATCAGGAACAAGACAAGGTTGCCCACTCTCACCACTCTTATTCAACATAGTTTTGGAAGTTTTAGCCACAGCAATCAGAGAAGAAAAGGAAATAAAAGGAATCCAAGTCGGAAAAGAAGAAGTAAAGCTGTCACTGTTTGCAGATGACATGATCCTATACATAGAGAACCCTAAAGATGCTACCAGAAAACTACTAGAGCTAATCAATGAATTTGGTAAAGTGGCAGGATACAAAATTAATGCACAGAAATCTCTGGCATTCCTATATACTAATGATGAAAAATCTGAAAGTGAAATTAAGAAAACACTCCCATTTACCATTGCAAGAAAAAGAATAAAATATCTAGGAATAAACCTACCTAAGGAGACAAAAGATCTGTATGCAGAAAATTATAAGACACTGATGAAAGAAATTAAAGATGATACAAATAGATGGAGAGATATACCATGTTCTTGGATTGGAAGAATCAACATTGTGAAAATGACTCTACTACCGAAAGCAATCTATAGATTCAATGCAATCCCTATCAAACTACCACTGGCATTTTTCACAGAACTAGAACAAAAAATTTTGCAATTTGTATGGAAACACAAAAGACCCCGAATAGCCAAAGCAATCTTGAGAACGAAAGAAGGAACTGGAGGAATCAGGCTCCCAGACTTCAGACTATACTACAAAGCTACAGTTATCAAAACGGTATGGTACTGGCACAAAAACAGAAAGATAGATCAATGGAACAGGATAGAAAGCCCAGAGATAAACCCACGC
The DNA here is from genome assembly GCF_003676395.1 of Aethalodelphis obliquidens. Classification (NCBI taxonomy): domain Eukaryota; kingdom Metazoa; phylum Chordata; class Mammalia; order Artiodactyla; family Delphinidae; genus Aethalodelphis; species Aethalodelphis obliquidens. The sequence goes on along the minus strand of NW_020837950.1, from coordinate 8,411,045 downwards.
ACATATGGTCACCTTATCTTTGACAAAGGAGGCAGAAATGTACCGTGGAGAAAGGACAGCCTATTCAATAAGTGGTGCTGGGAAAACTGGACAGCTACATGTAAAAGTATGAAGTTAGATCACTCCCTAACACCATACACAAAAATAAGCTCAAAATGGATTAAAGACCTAAATGTAAGGCCAGAAACTATCAAACTCTTAGAGGAAAACATAGGCAGAACACTCTATGACATAAATCACAGCAAGATTCTTTCTGACCCACCTCCTAGAGTAATGGAAATAAAAACAAGAGTAAACAAATGGGACCTAATGAAACTTAAAAGCTTTTGCGCAGCAAAGGAAACCATAAAGAAGACCAAAAGACAACCCTCAGAATGGGAGAAAATATTTGCAAATGAAGCAACTGACAAAGGATTGATCTCCAAAATTTATAAGCAGCTCATGCAGCTTAATAACAAAAAAACAAACAACCCAATCCAAAAATGGGCAGAAGACCTAAATAGACATTTCTCCAAAGCAGATATACAGAGTGCCAACAAACACATGAGAGAATGCTCAACATCACTAATCATGAGAGAAATGCAAATCAAAACTACAATGAGATATCATCTCACACCAGTCAGAATGGCCATCATCAAAAAATCTAGAAACAATAAATGCTGGAGAGGGTGTGGAGAAAAGGGAACCCTCTTTCACTGTTGGTGGGAATGTAAATTGATACAGCCACTGTGGAGAACAGTATGGAGGTTCCTTAAAAAGCTACAAATAGAACTACCATATGACCCAGCAATCCCACTACTGGGCATATACCCTGAGAAAACCATAATTCAAAAAGAGTCATGTACCAAAATGTTCATTGCAGCTCTATTTACAATAGCCCAGAGATGGAAACAACCTAAGTGTCCATCATCGGATGAATGGATAAAGAAGATGTGGCACATATATACAATGGAATATTACTCAGCCATAAAAAGAGACGAAATTGAGCTATTTGTAATGAGGTGGATAGACCTAGAGTCTGTCATACAGAGTGAAGTAAGTCAGAAAGAGAGAGACAAATACCGTATGCTAACACATATATATGGAATTTAAAAAAAAAATGTCATGAAAAACCTAGGGGTGAAACAGGAATAAAGACACAGACTTACTAGAGAATGGACTTGAGGCTATGGGGAGGGGGAAGTGTAAACGGTGACAAAGCGATAAAGAGGCATGGACATATATACACTACCATATGTAAGGTAGATAGCTAGTGGGAAGCAGCCGCATAGCACAGGGAGATCAGCTCGGTGCTTTGTGACCGCCTGGAGAGGTGGGATAGGGAGGGTGGGAGGGAGACGCAAGCGGGAAGAGATATGGGAATATATGTATATATATAACTGATTCATTTTGTTGTGAAGCTGAAACTAACATACCATTATAAAGCAATTATACTCCAATAAAGATGTTAAAAAAAATAAAAAAAAAAAAGCATAAGTTGCATAGTTTGCACTTTGTTTATTTTTTCCATATGTAATGTCTTCAAGTATACTGGATCTTTCAGTTTATATATAAATTCAAATAAATAAGATTGGCTATTATATCATTTTTCCATTTGTATCCGGTTAGAACACATTTGATTTGATACACTCAATATTTCATCTGTTCTTTGCTTCTTTTCTCCTTCTTATTTTTCTTCTCTACTTTTTCTATTATTTACTTATTTATTTATTATTTTGGCTGCCACACACAGCATGCGGGATCTTAGTTCCCTGACCAGGGATGGAACCCATGCCCCTTGCAGTGGAAGCATGGAGTCTTAACCACTGAACCACCAGGGAAGGCCCTTACTCTTTCTACTATTTATTTTTTCTGTTTATTTTTCTTTCACTTTTTGTTCTTTTATTTTTTTCTACTCTTCTCATTCTCCTCCTTAAACTATTCTCTTTTGCATTTACCTTTTTTTTTCATTTTTCCCTTTTGCACTTCCTCTGTTGTACTGTCTTTTCTTGACAATTTCTTTTTTTCTAGTGCTTTCTACATTTTGCTGACTTCCCCTCTCACTCTTCTGTTTCTATCATCCTATAATATAAAATGGCACCTTGGTTTTCTTTGCTCTAGCCTCACCATAATGCTTTATTATTGTCCCTTCTTTCTTTCTCTCTTTCTCTCTCTCTCTGCCCTTAAATAATTATTTTTGTACCAGATTTTACAATTCATTGCCTAGGAATATAGAATTCTAATAGGCAGGGATAGTATCATTAGTAAATTCTGTGTAATGTTCAGAATGTCATGAGTGGAGAATAAGTTGTGAACAGCTTAGCAAGGGATCTCCCTGTTGCCACCACCACCAATCAGAGCAAAAGATGAATTTACCAGAAACATTTTTTCTAGGCTTCATTTTATAATTGATGTTCAATTAATTAAATTGATATTAATTCAATGAATTAAATTGAATTTCACCTTGGGACAGGGTCTTCTAAAATTCTTTTGTTTTCAGACTCCTCTTTTCCCTGCTCCATGAACCATGTAGTAACAAAATGAAAGCCATAGAGGAGTCTCTTACAACTCAGGCACCAGCTTTTCTGCAAAACAAGGAAGCCAGTTTTATAAAAGAAACGAAAGAAAAAATGAAAGAAGGAAAGAAAGAAAGAAAGAAAGAAAGAAAGAAAGAAAGAAGGAAAGAGAGAAAGAAAAAAGAAAGAGGAAGGAAGAGAAATTAGTGTCTATGAAGTAATGAAGAATTAAACCCTTTGTTAAAATTGAGATATCTATATCTAGAAACCTCTGAATTAGGGAAATAAGTCCACTTCTTATGAATATGAATAGGTATTAAACATTACTGCTAGGTAGATTGTGGCCAACAGGAACCAGGTCAAAATAATGAAATCTGCAGGAAGGCTAAGCCTGTGTTTCCTGCATCTCTCTGAACAGCACATTAGTCTTCTTGGATTTTTTTAGATGTCCATAATCAAGATAGGGTGAAAATAGTAGAAACTGCCAAAACCACTTGCATTAAATACTATTAAAACACACCTCTGGGAAATACAGTGATGGCATTGCATCTTAAGTTCTGTGAAGCCTGGGGCTTGTGACGTTGAGGATTCCAAACATGCATGGAAGATGGTGGTCCTATCTATCATAGGAATAAGTGGAATTTTCCTCTAGTACCAAAATTTTAATGAAGGCTGAAACCTGATGATAAAATGCTCCAAGCATTCCCATATTCTAGGCAGGCAGGGCTTTCTGGGGTACACGAATAGGACAAACACCTCCTCTCCATCTCCACCTATTCAGTTAACCCAAAAACACGACTACAGAGGAGAAGTTTAGGCTATGGAGAAATACAGCATCATAAAGACAATCTATTCTCTTCCCTCTCTCTCGTCTCTCTAGGGCAAAAGTACGTGATGAGGACTTGAAGAGAATCACCCATTAACGTCTGGGATCCTGGCAAGAAGGAGACATCAAAACCTCTTTCTCTGGCTGAATACTGACCTATGGTAGCCACACTCTTCTTGTGCCTCTATTTAAAAAGACAAGGAGACAATTGTTGGGAAAGTGGTATAAAAGGCCTAGGGGAGAAGTTTGGGGGTGTACTTGAACACAAAGACTACAATTTCTTATCTAGCTATTTCTCACACTAGGAAGCCTGCTGGATTCTGTTGCCCACAAGAGCTGGGCGAACACCAGTCTGGTGTCATCAGCCTGGAAGGAAGACGGGAACCATCTCACACCAGGCCATTCATAAGAAGTTGTACAGTGTGGATCAAAGGACTTGTGGTACCTGCGGATTCACTGAAAGGGCTCAGAGGTTTACAGAGGAATGGAAGCTGTGGCACTGTCCATCTGAGAACAAGCCATGAAAGTATAAGGGTGAGAGTACGTGTGGAGGAATAGAACTGGAGTATCGAGGAAACTCAAGTAAATCTACCACTTAAGAGGTGGGCAGAAGAGGAGGCCAAGAGAACTGGTCTATGTGGTAGATAGAAAGTAGGAACTAAATCAATGTTTGCAAATCACTTAATTATTACAATTTATTTTGGTCACATGTTTCAGCATAATGTGGCTTTGGATTACGCAGTTCTCTGATGTTAACATTCCACCACAAATGCAATGTTAACAATTATTAAAGTGGAAGAACTTTCAAATTTCTTAAAGACAAGACAAACAATCAAAGAAACTAAAGCATTCCCTGAAATACCCAAGCAGATCATTTAAATGACATAACAAAATTATGTAGCAATATCAAAATTAATTAAATAAATATTAGAAATTTCTAGAATGTAAGATATAAACTATAAAAATTTCTAGTTGTTAGGAGAACAAAATTAAAAGTCTACTTGATTAAAGAATGGCTTCTTATTTCTACCTTACGTGAGATATAAAAATAAATATTTAGCATATTTTCATGGAAGATAAAAATTCCTTTAAGGAAAAAAAAAAAAAGGAAGGTCAGGTTGAAATAGAAAATCTAAATAATAGTCCTAAGAGAAAGGGTCAGTGGAAGTAACTGAAGATTTTCAGCTCTAGATAATTGAAGATTTTCTTTTCAAAGATGAGTTACATGCTTTTGTCTTCTTAAATTCATATGTGCTGGCCAGAAGCATTTTGAAATTCTTTGAAGTTTTATTACATAATCCTGATCTTCTAGCAAGATTTTGCGTGTAAGAGAACTTACTAGAAGTCTTTTTTTTTTCTCATTTTCCCCTATTTTCTAAATGTAATTTCAGGTATTAATTACTATTGTATAAGCATTTTAGATGGAAATGATAATTTAACCTTGCTTGATGAATTTTGGTAGCTTAGAATGTGGAAATGATCCAAAAGAGAGAACATAGAAAAAAATTTAGAGAAAACATGTTGTTAAGGAGATGATTTAACATTGTATCTATAAAACCACTCAGTGATTGACAGGATTTTTCACACTTTAACCATGACTGCAATTTTTACATTGTATAGATGCAACCAGGTGTTCTATGCCTCCAGCCAACACCAGTACCAGCATCCATTCCAACTGCTGGGGGCTCATGACAGTGCTTTGCTATCCTCCCTGGACAAAACTTTGATTTTTCTCATAAAATTTATCCTGTCTACATTCACATTCTGTAAAAGTAACTCTAAAAACTAAGATCTATCAGCTGTAGCAGAAAAGAGGAAGCGTTTTAGGAATTTTTGTTAGACAATTTTTAAAGAATACAAGATAATAGAGGTACAATGCTGATTTTAATAGGTAGTGTTCAAAGAAACTTTTTTCTTATTTTATATATATCAAATAAAGTCTAATAATCCTGGTGTCAACAAGGGTAAATGAAATCAAGCATGCAATGATAAATAGGTTTTCATTTAATATTACTCAGACGGGGCTTCCCTGGCGGTGCAGTGGTTAAGAATCCACCTGCCGATGCTGGAGACATGGGTTCGATCCCTGGTCTGAGAAGATCCCACATGCCGCGGAGCAACTAAGCCCGTGTGCCACAACTACTGAACCCGTGCGCCTAGAGCCCATACTCTGCAACAAGAGAAGCCACCGCAATGAGAAGCCCACATGCAGCAACAAAGACCCAATGCAGCCAAAAGATAAATTAAAAAAAATAAATTACTCAGCCACACAAAAGTTGACAGGGCATGTGATGTGGGAGGAAAGAGTTATTGACTCTAAGAGGCAAAGCACAGAAGACAGATCAAAATAAAATTAAATGGAGAGTATTTGTGATATATAATGTGATTGTCTACATTTAATGTATTTGTGCACAAATACTGGAGATAAAATAGAATTACTGTCTAAAACGTGGGATGCTTTAAAGCAACAATGAATGTTTATATTGCTGAATAAATAAATAAATAAATACATGTATATAATTTAAAAATTGCAACACAACTAAAAATGAACATATAATTTTATAAAATTTAGGTCATGTAAATACATACATTTCAAATGCAAGGTATAAGTGTTTTAGATATGTGCAAAGATTACAATCTTGGAAATTATACTTTGTCAATTATTTATTTTTCTATAACCCTTGACAAATTAGGGCAGAATAGTTGGTATAGAAATAATGATACTCCAAGAGATCATTTTCTAAGTTGGTCAGGTAAACAAGCCTCCAATTTCATAGAAATCATGTACACAGAATTAGGCTTTGGACACTGTGATATATAAGAAAAATACAAAGTAAGCACTTCTCCACACCACCATCTCTTTGAAGATGCACAAAATGAAATTGTAATGTCACTGATTATGTAAATGCATTTTTTTATTTGAATATTAGGTAAGAGATCATAAAGCCTTAACTCACATAGACATTGCAAAGTATTGAAGAAATAGCGGCTGAGATAGAAAGAATACTACTTATGGCCTGGGGCAAAAAGAGTGGGGAAATGGAAATATGTGTGCTGAGTCACTATGTTAAAGACAAATTTTAATTAATACAGTAATGGACATGAAAATTAAAATGCTATGGAATATATTTACCATCATATTAGAAACAGAATTTTATATATTAGCAATATCACATATTGATAATCAGTAGAGAAACAGATACAATTAAGCAACAATCATAGGCTCCATGAAAATTAATTTAGCAAGATACATTAAAATTGTAATTACATATACCAATTGACCAGAAATCCCACATCTAAGAAACTATCCCAAGAAATAACATTTGACAATATTGTTACCTACACACAAGGATATTCATATCAGTATTCTTTGCAGCAAATCTGGAGGTAGGCTAGATATTCATCAGTAACCTATGATACAGTACAAATTATAGATTATGACACAGTCATTAAGAACACATTTTTACTTACTGATATAGAGAGATACTCATTAAACTGCTAAAAGAAAAAAGTTACAAACTAATGTATATACGTGATTTCAGTTAGTAAAAATAAAACATATAAGCGTGCATATGTATGCATCCATAGATATTTATACAAACATAAAATGTGTGGAAAGATGTGCACATAGCAGGAACTCAATAAATGTGTATTGAACTTATTTAAATTTATGTAACCTTAGTTTTCTTCCAAACTTAATTCCTGATACTGTGAATTAAGTCTGCTAGTGGTAGTGATGTATAGTTGCTGCTTTTGCTTTTATTTTTCATTTCAATATCCTCTCAAAGATAATTCATTTACTGAGTTCCTTCTTGTTCATCCTTCACTTCAATTTACTATTTATTAACCGTTTTATTATATCAAGTATAAATATATATACATATGTATACACACAGGCATAGTTGGTGCTAACATGGACACAGAGTCAATAAGGAAGCCCGTTATTGGGCTTTTAGAAACATTACATATCAAGAGAGGAATAAGTACATAAATGACTATTAATATAAAGCGTTACTAATCTATAATTACAGAGTTATAAACCAAGATCTGTGGGTATTCACATTAGGGACAGATTAGGTCTTGCTTTGTCAATCAGGAGGAAGAATTTGAGACAAATTTGAAAGAACAGTTAACTTTTTAATGGGTGCAGAAGGAAATTCCAGGTGGGAAAATAGCTTAAGCAATGACACAACTAGAAAACCTTGGGTTCTTTGTGAAATAATCAATCTTGTTTGGCAATAGTGTGAGGTATATAAAAATGGTAAGTGTGGGAGCTGAAAAAGGACAAGGGGTCATACTGGGAAATAAAGCTGTTCTGTCTAGCCAGAGGTAACTTCAATCAGGAATCCATTAAGCGTCTTATATTAGGATAAGAATATGTGTTGTTTTTATGCTGAGGCCAACCAAAGTGATTGTTCTATACTGATCAGTTGTCAATCTCAGAACCACTAAAATGTGAGGTCTGTGATTCTGCTAGGCAAAAGAGAAAAATTAACATATAAAACCAATAATGTAGAGATTAATACTATCTCTGTGGCTATTTGGATTTTAATTTCTCCAAAGCATGCAAAACTGGAAGAAGAACATTTCATAGGTTTCCTGAGAAAAGAGCAAGTGGTTTTATCTTATGTGTGATAATGGATGTCCTCAGAAATACTCTGTGACAAAACTACTAATGATTAACTCTCTAGAGATGAAACGGATCATGCTGTAGAAATATAAAGAAATCGTGTAAATTTCTGAAATAGAGTAGCATATAATTTCTTTAGGTGAAAATTTTGAAAAGAAATAAAGGTATTGAAAGAAATATGAAATAAATGTACTTACTTAGCACATAATAATTATTTTAGGATTTTTTCCCAAGATCAGGGAAGACTTTCTTGTCCTGATGAGGCCTCACGTTAATTAGTTTTTAATGAGGCACTGAATGGAAGGTTCACATATCCAAGCCATAGACATCATTTTAAGGAATTTGTCAGAAAATTCCCTTTATTATCTATTTGCAATAACACTAAGTAATGATCAAATATTGCCTATTTTTTTTTTCAGAACTCTGCCAGGGAATTCTATTTTAAACAATTACAAAAGCCCAAGCCTACCCTCAACAGGCAAAGTCAAGGGACATGCCTTAGTCACTGTTCTTTCCTTTTCAGTGACTTGCTTCCTTCTTTTATTTCCAGAATAACATTGATAATCTCTAGTTATATTTTTTCTTTTATTATTTGGTGTATGAAGATGTGGGATCCTTCTGTTTGCTAACAGATATTATAGAGCGCAAGCAAACAAAATTGTCTTTTGACAGTGAAAGATGGAAACACTGGATGAAATATTATACTTTATTGTGTTCTTTTCCCCCGTTATAAATTATATAAATTATTTATTGGAAATGGCATGGCCTAGGCCATATATTCAATGGGCTCATAGGAACAGTTTGCTGAGTCCAAGTGTTCACATTGGAAGGAAACATTGTTATGTGGCAAATGTCCAAGAAGCTCTCTCAGCATGCCCAGGATGGATTGTTTGAGGACCCTTTGGCACAATGATTCAAGCTATAAATATAATCTGAAATGAAACAAGGAGAATGCAGGACATGATTTTACTCAACTTTAAGATCATAGGTTAACTGAAGAAGCTATTAAAACTCCACTGGTAGATTGGAGATATTATACAGGGAAGACTAAAATGGCTGTGGTGTCCTCATTGGGATTATTATTTTTTTTAAAACTTGAGTCCAGACCTAGACTGCTGTCATTGGGATAGGCAATGACATAGGCATTGATAGGCAATCATTTTATGGAAAGGTGATGCAGATTTGAAGTCAGACTGGCACCAGGAAAGACTGTAAAACAGATCAAGTGTCTTTTAGGAGCACTTCAACTCCTATTCTTCATTTCAGCCTTTAACCTCCATAACACATGTCCAGTATTCTATAACTACCCCTTTCCTTTAGAAGGAAAATTGACCCAGGCCACTCACACCTTATGGTAAAACAGTTTAATTCCCTTTATCTACTCTAGAATTATCTACACATTTAAAGAGATAAGAAGCACTAATAAAGTTAAAAGAAATGAGAATGATTCCTACTAGGAAAATTCCAGACACTGATAACAGAATAGGTGGCTATTAACATATTATGGTAGTGTGGTCCTCATATCATGCCATACAAAAAAACAAAGTACCTTTGCTCTTCACAGCAGAAGGACTCAAGGTTCATTGTGTGCTTATGGCAAAGAGGACAAAATAGTAACTGTATAAAGACTTTTATGAATACCTATTTGAACTAACAAGGAAAACAGGTAGTAAATTAATCATACTTTTCAATATGTGCCATAAATGTTCAACTGAGTATCCTAGCGTGTCTTATAGATCTATATATGTAGCCAAAATTGTAAGGGTGTTAAAGCTGAAGGAAGATCCTCACTCATGAGAAAGTGGGTCAATCCTGTTCTAACATTCTTGTTGATTCAGAAAAGTAGATACGTATGACTTCTTTAAAAACACCCCCCCAATTTAGCAATAAAGTTTAAAATGAAAGATGCAGTTAACTTAGCTCAGTTCATCAATACCTCAAATTCATTGAGAATGCAGATAATGAAACATTTCCATAAGATATGTCCCGGAATTCTTTTTTATCTACATGCTATAATTTACTTAGCAAGATTCAGATTTCTTTAGTTCTGATAGTCTGAAGAAAAGTTCTGCAGAAATTGAATAGTTATGGTTGTCTGGAAATAAAACAGAAATCACATTTAAGGACAAGTCAAATCAGTATAAAGGAGAGCAGATTTAATCAGGGTGTCCAGGAGACAAGGGAGTAAGATTCTACCAAATAGCTTTCATTGGTTGCTCTTTTTTGTTAATTAAAAAAATTTTGTTAACATCTTTATTGGAGTATAATTGCTTTACAATGTTGTGTTAATTTCTGCTCTATAACAAAGTGAATCAGCTATACATATACATATATCCCCAAATCCCTCCCTCTTGCCTCTCCCTCCCACCCTCCCTATCCCACCCCTCCAGGTGGTCACAAAGCACTGATCTCCCTGTGCTATGCAGCTGCTTCCCACTAGCTATCTATTTTACATTTGGTAGTGTCAATGCTACTCTCTCACTTCGTCCCAGCTTACCCTCCCCTCTCCCCAAGCCTTCCAGTCCATTCTCTACATCTGCGTCTTTATTCCTGTCAAGCCCCTAGGTTCATCAGAACCTTTTTTTTTGTTTTAGATTCCATATATATGTGTTAGCATATGGTATTTTTTTTCTCTTTCTGACATACTTCACTCTGTATGACAGACTCTAGGTCCATCTACCTCACTACAAATAACTCAATTTTATTTCTTTTTATGGCTGAGCAATATTCCATTGTATATATGTACCACATCTTCTTTATCCATTCATCTGTCGATGGACACTTAGGTTGCTTTCATGTCCTGGCTACTGTAAATAGAGCTGCAATGAATATTGTGGTATATGAATCTTTTTGAATTATGGTTTTCTCAGGGTATATGCCCAGTAGTGGGATTGCTGGGTCATATGGTAGTTCCATTTTTAGTTTTTTTAAGGAACCTCCATACTGTTCTCCATAGTGGCTGTATCAATTTACATTCCCACCAACAGTGCAAGAGGGTTCCGTTTCACTCACACCCTCTCCAGCATTTGTTGTTTGTAGATTTTCTGATGATGCCCATTCTAACTAGTGTGAGGTGATACCTCATTGTAGTTTTGATTTGCATTTCTCTAATGGTTAGTGATGTTGAGAATCTTTTTATGTGTTTGTTGGCAATCTATATATCTTCTTGGAGAAATGTCTATTTAGGTCCTTTGCCCATATTTGGATTGGGTTGTTTGTTTTTATGATATTGAGCTGCATTAGCTGCTTGTAAATTTTGGAGATTAATTCTTTGTCATTTGCTTCACTTGCAAATATTTTCTCCCATTCTGAGGGTTGCTTTTTCATCTTGTTTATGATTTCCTTTGCTCTGCAAAAGCTTTTAAGTTTCATTAGACCCCATTTGTTTATTTTAATTTACATTTCTCTAGGAGGTGGGTCAAAAAGGATCTTGCTGTGATTTATGTCATAAACAGAGTGTTCTGCCTATGTTTTCCTCTAAGAGTTTTATAGTGTCTGGCCTTACATTTAGGTCTTTAATCCATTTTATTTCTGTGTATGGTGTTACGGAGTGTTCTAATTTCATTCTTTTACATGTAGCTGTCCAGTTTTCCCAGCATCACTTATTGAAGAGGCTGTCTTTTCTCCATTGTATATTCTTGCCTCCATTATCAAAGATAAGGTGACCATATGTGTGTGGGTTTATCTCTAGGCTTTCTATCCTGTTCCACTGATCTCTATTTCTGTTTTTGTGCCAGTACCATACTGTCTTCATTATTGTAGTTTTGTAGTATAGTCTGAAGTCAGGGAGCCTGATTCCTCCAGCTCCATTTTTCTTTCTCAAGACTGCTTTGGCTGTTTGAGTTCTTCTGTGTTTCCATACAAATTGTGAAATTTTTTGTTCTAGTTCTGTGAAAAATGTCATTGGTTGTTTGATAGGGATTGCATTGAATCTGTAGATTGCTTTGGGTAGTATAGTAATTTTCACAATGTGGATTTTTCCAATCCAAGAACATGGTATATCTCTTTATCTGTTTGTATCATCTTTAATTTCTTTCATCAGTGTCTTATAGTTTTCTGCATACAAGTCTTTTTTCTCCTTAGGTAGGTTTATTCATAGGTATTTTAGTCTTTATGTTTTAATGGTAAATGAGAGTGTTTCCTTAATTTCACTTTCAGATTTTTCATCATCAGTGTATAGGAATGCAAGAGATTTCTGTGCATTAATTTTGTATCCTGCAGCTTTACCAAATTCATTCATTAGCTCAAGTAGTTTTCTGGTGGCATCTTAGGTTTCTCTATGTATAATAGCATGTCAGCTGCAAACAGTGACAGTTCTACTTCTTCTTTTCTGATTTGGATTCCTTTTATTTATTTTCTTCTCTGATTGCTGTGGCTAAAACTTCCAAAACTATGTTGAAGAATACTGGTGAGAGTGGGCAACCTTGTCTAGTTCCTGATCTTAATGGAAATGGTTTCAGTTTTTCCCCATTGAGGATGATGTTTGCTGTGGGTTTGTCATATAGGGCCTTTATGATGTTGAGGTAAGTTCCCTCAATGCCCACTCTCTGGAGGGTTTTTATCATAACCAGTTGTTGAATTGTGTTGAAAGCTTTTTCTGCAATTATTGAAATGATCATGTGGTTTTTATCCTTCAACTTGTTATTATGGTGTATCACATTGATTGATTTGCATATATTGAAGAATCCTTGCATTCCTGGAATGTCCTATAAATATCAGTTAAGTCCATCTTGTTTAATGTATCATTTAAAGCTTGTGTTTCCTTATATATTTTCATTTTGGATGATCTATCCATGGGTGAAAGTGGGGTGTTAATGTCCCCTACTATGATTGTGTTACTGTTGATTTCCCCTTTTATGGCTGTTAGCATTTGCCTTATGCATTGAGGTGCTCCTGTGTTGGGTGCATAAATATTTACAATTGTTATATCTTTTTCTTGGATTGATCCCTTGATCATTATATAGTGTCCTTCTTTGTCTCTTGTAATAGCCTTTATTTTAAAGTCTATTTTGTCTGATATGAGAATTGCTACTCCAGCTTTCTTTTGATATCCATTTGCATGGAATGTCTTTTCCCATCCCCTCACTTTCAGTCTGTATGTGTCCCTAGGTCTGAAGTTGGTCTCTGTAGACAGTATATATACGGGTCTTGTTTTTTTATTGATTCAGCCAGTCTATGTCTTTTGGTTGGAGCATTTAATCCATTTACATTTAAGGTAATTATCGATATGTATGTTCCTGTTACCATTTTCTTAATTGTTTCGGGTTTGTTATTGTAGGTCTTTTCCTTCTCTTGTGTTTCCTGCCTAGAGAAGTTCCTTTAGCATTTGTGGTAAACCTGGTTTGGTGGTGCTGAATTCTCTTAGCTTTTGCTTGTCTGTAAAGTTTTTTTTTCCCCCCATCGAATCTGAGATCCTTGCTGGGTAGAGTAATCTTGGTTGTCGGTTTTTCCCCTTCATCACTTTAAGTATGTCCTGCCACACCCTTCTGACTTGCAGAGTTTCTGCTGAGAAATCAGTTATTAACCTTATGGGGATTCCCTTGTATGTTATTTGTTGCTTTTCCCTTGCTGCTTTTATTTTTTTCTTTGTATTTAATTTTTGATAGTTTGATTAATATATTCTTGTCATGTTCCTCCTTGGATTTATCCTGTATGAGACTCTCTGTGCTTCCTGGACTTGATTGACTATTTTGTTTCCCATATTAGGGAAGTTTTCAACCATAATCTCTTCAAATATTTTCTCAGTTTCTTTCTTTTTCTCTTCTTCTTTTGTGACCCCTATAATTCGAATGTTGTTGTGTTTAACGTTGTCCTAGAAGTCTCTGAGACTGTCCTCAATTCTTTTCATTCTTTTTTCTTTATTCTGCTCTGCGGTAGTTATTTACACTATTTTACCTTCTTGGTTGCTTATCGTTCTTCTGCCTCAGTTATTCTGCTATTGATTCCTTCTAGAGTATTTTTAATTTCATTTATTGTGTTGTTCATTACTGTTTGTTTGCTCTTTAGTTCTTCTAGGTCCTTGTTAAATGTTTATTGTGTTTTCTCCATTCTATTTCTGAGATTTTGGATCATCTTTACTATCATTACCCTGAATTCTTTTTCAGGTAGTCTGCCTATTTCCTCTTCATTTATTTGGTCTGGTGGGTTTTTACCTTGCTCTTTCATCTGCTGCATATTTCTCTGTCTTCTCATTTTGTTTAACTTGCTGTGTTTGGGGTCTCCTTTTCTCAGGCTGCAGGTTCATAGTTCCTGTTGTTTTTGGCATCTGCCCCCCATGGGTGTGGTTGATTCAGTGGCTTGTGTAGGCTTCCTGGTAGAGGGGACTGGCGCCTGTGTTCTGGTGGGCAGGGCCATGTCTGGTGCTGTGTTTTGGAATGTCTGTGAACTTAGTATGATTTTAGTCAACCTCTTTGCTAATGAGTGGGTTTGTGTTCCTGTCTTGCTAGTTGTTTGGTATGGGGTGTCCAGCACTGGAGCTTGCTGTTCGTTTAGTGGAGCTGGGTCTTAGTGTTGAGATGGAGATCTCTGGGAGAGTTTCACCGATTGGTATTACCTGGGGCCAGGAAGTCTCTGGTGGTCCCATGTCCTGAATTCAGCTCTCCCACCTCAGAGGCTAAGGCCTGACACCCGGCCTGAGCACCAAGACCCTGTCATCCACACGGCTCCAAACTCTGGAGCGCCACACGCCAGAGGCCCTCCATTCAACGTGCTGCCTCTCCCCTTCTGCCTCATTAGTTGCTTTTTGTGCTAGAGAATGTTAGTCAAACATTGTTAAGCTTGGCAATGATGCCTCATGGATATAGAGCTAGGAATAAAGAGAAAAGTGTTGCCAGATGGACTAAAGGTGACCATGAATAATGTAGCAGAGTCAGGCAGGGAAGGAAAAGTAAACACATGGAAAAACTCCTTAACAACTATGTCCAGTGACATTAATTGATACATTTTTAGGATCAAATGCATGTCTGACTTTAGCCTATGACTTAAAGGATTGCTGGCTGAAGCAAATGCACAAGGCTCCAGCCAGAATGATATAAATTTTGGGTGATAAAATAAAGAATAGCTTCCATGCATAACCTGACATTCCATACCTAACACTACTACTTTTGAAATTTATCCAATGAATAGATTTAATTTATCCAAATCCAGAGAAACACTCCAGCGGTCTTATCTTCTCAAATAATCGGAAGATATTTGTATGTGGCCATTTAGAATTACTCTTGCAGCAAAGAGCAATTTAAATGAGAATATTTAAAGCCAGTGCATAATTATTTAGGTTATTTCCTAATAGGGAACTCAGAAAACATGGATTCATGCCAGGAAATTATAGAGTCATTTAATTTAGAGGCAATTGTTATTTTCTGTCATTATCAAAGTTATATGAACATTGCCAGCAAACAAAAATATGAGACATATGCTTACTAACTAGGAATACTTGGAGCACTGAATGTGCATTTTTATGGCTCTGGAGATATACATGATATAAATGACATATATGCTATAGATACAGCAGCTGGACAGTGCTGGGTCAGCTTTCTGGTGGTCTTCATAGGAGGGGGAAGAAATGTTGTAATGTTCACAAAATATGCAGTAGAAAAAGATATTGGCATTATAGTTGCAAAGCTAGCCCCTAAGCTGTTTTCTGCAGGCTAATTGGATTCCTGCAGATATTTGATGTGACAAATAGATGAAACAGTCAACAGGCTGTGACTTAGAATGTGTAATCGAGTATTAAACTTCTCCTTTCCAAATGTCTCTTTAAGAATAATTTATTCCCCATCTCTACGCACTTATCTTGTTCCAGGTACAGAAGTATTGCTGCTAACCTACTTGAATTTAAATTCTGTTAATAATAGCAATATTTCTATTTGTGGTTTATAAAGTACTTTGAGTATGTATTATCTGATAGATATTGTGGGTTTCCACTATATAGCCAACGAAGAGCTAATTCCAAAAGGTTAAGTGACTTGCCAGTCGGTAGTGAGTAACTGCAGTGGAATTCCATTTGCATCTGTTGCTCTTTTCACTTAAAGTTTTAATTAACACTAAAAGTTGTTATAATGGATATAAAAGCTTTATAAAAGGGTTAAGCCCACTAGACACATTTGTAACAGATGTGCAATATATTCGTTACAGCCCTGGGTCTTTCCAATTACTTCACTTCTATCCATATCCAGGATTTACCACCCTGTTTAAATAGATAATCTCTACCCTGGGTTATTGTGATAGAATTCCAACTGGTGGTACGTAAACTCTTACCTTCCTTCCTCTGCAATCACAGTGATAGTCTAAAAGCTTTTTGTTCATGGACTCTAAAGTTTCCAAACTTTTATTGGCTTCTCGATGTCCCTAGGAAAAATCTAGAGTCTTCGATATGGCTTAAAAGGCTCAGGTCTCCACTGACATCTGCAGCTTCCTCCCTCTACATTCTGCCTTCTGGGTTTCTTTTCCTTCCCATTCCTGCAAGCCTCTCTCTTGAATTTGAAAATACTATTCCCTCTACAAAATCATGTGTCATCCCCTTCACTTCCTGCCTAGAAAATTCCAACTAATTCTTTAAATGTAGGCCAAATGTCTTCTGGTAGACCTCCCTTTTACTCTCAGATCCCTTGAGATCTACATGTGCTCCTATGGCATCTGTGCTTCTATTTGTCAGCTTTCTTTACACTCAGAATCATTTATTGAGGAAAAATTCTGTGAGTCCACCATGTCTTTGTTATTCATGATTGTAGGGTCAATATTTAACTTGGTTGTCAAATAAAAAAAACAGAAACAAAAGGAAAACAAAAAATCAACAATGGGTGAATGAATGAACAGATACAGAAATAAAATGGTGGGTACAGATATGAACAAAAAAACTAATGGTTCTTTAGCTAGGTTTCCATTTAGCTTTTTAAAAAGTTACCCAATTAAAAAAAATCCCAAACTTCAAAAACCAATATGACAAGCCAACCTATGGGATATTTTTTACATTAATAGTGGTTAACGGAATGACTATTTAACATAAGAGATACTACATTTTGCAAATAGAGAACAGACAAACCGACATAGTGATGGAGGTAGTGAAAACACACATCATAACAGTGTAGGAAACTTTGCTTGTTTGAATCAAAAGTTCAACAATGCCCTTAACTGTGCTACAAACCCATCTGTTTCAGTATTTAGATGCTGACGATAGCACAAGTGAAATGGAAATCTTACCCTAATTTGAAGACAGATCCAGTCTGCTCTCCATCTGCAGGTGATTTCCACTATCAAATGGAAGAATCTAGGAAGAAAAAAAAAACAATTAAAAAAAAACAGTTTAAGGTTTTTCAGTTAAACATTTACAGCATTAAATGATTTAACAATATTTTGTTCTTTTCAATTCTAGAAACAATAACCTACATATTTCCTTGAGATAATAAATATTCTTTACATAGGACTGTAGTGATGATTATTATAAGCAACATTGCTGCATAGAAAATAATGTATTTATGGCACACTTCGTTTTCTTCATGTCCTCACGTCGCAAGAAATAGCATTTTCAGTGACAATTTATTTGCTATTAGGAAGATTCTAGTTTGAGATGGGATCGATTTAATGTGTGTGTTTTGTGTTATGGGTAGATTCAGAATTTTATGCTGAAATATTGCTAACACAGTTTATGAGCAGTTCTATGTGATTATGAAATGGCTGCTTTATCTCTCTGCTTGTCCTGTCTCCATTTCAAACAGGAAGAAGCCTGAGGTCGTTCAAATTATGAGGGGGTGTGAGAACCTATTAAATACACTGAGTTAATTGGATTGAGGGTTTATTACTGTGATATCAAAAACATTCAGTTTGGCTTTCAAATTGAAAAGGACTATTTAAAAATAAAAAGGTTCTCGGGCTTCCCTGGTGGTGCAGTGGTTAAGATTCCGCCTGCCAATGAGGGGGACACGGGTTCGATCCCTGGTCTGGGAAGATCCCACATGCCGTGGAGCAACTAAGCCCGTGCACCACAGCTACTGAGCCTGTGCTCTAGAGCCCGCGAGCCACAACTACTGAAGTCCATGTGCCTAGAGCCTGTGCTCTGCAACAAGAGAAGCCACAGCAATGAGAAGCCCGTGCACCGAAACCAAGAGTAGCCTCAGTTCACTCTCTAGCAGCAGCTAGAGAAAGCCCACGCACAGCAACGAAGACCAAAAGCAGCCAAAAATAAATAAATAAAATAAATAAGTTTAAAAAATAAATAAATAAAAAGAGCTAGGCTAGGATTGATATAGTTCAAAAAATAAAAAAAAATAAAAAGGTTCTAAAAGGCCATTATACTATCCTGTTACAAGCCAGTCTGTACACAGGCATACACTCCCTGTTCAAGGTGAATCAGGTCCTCATCCATAAACCAAGGCTTTGAATCTGCACCTCCATGGGCAACTGGTGATTTTGTTTCCAATAGAACTTTCCAAGCTACATAATTCCTCCACTGACAAGTGTTTTGAGAAAGGTGACTATTCTAAACAGCAAGCTTTTTACTACAGTCTGATCTAATCAAGACGAAGACATGAGCTCCTTTGAAGTGATCGGATTTATTACACTTGGTAATAAATCCAATCACTTACCAGCTTCTGGCTTGGCCTCTTTTCAAGCAGGCATATGATTTCTAGGTACAGAGGGAAGTGATTATTATGCTGTTTAGAATGCAGGGAACACTAGAACAATGGACATAGTTATGAAAAATTGATTTTTTGTCAATCACTATCATTTAGTGTCCAGGAAAGCAAATCTAGATACAACAGTCAGTGCTTTTATTATCATTAGATCAGAACTGCTAGTATTTTTAGCTATGAGAAATATAACTTTTAACATATCACATATTCTTTGATTATGTTATTGCACCACAGTCCTAGTTTGCATGGTGCATAATTCATCATAGAATTATAATATAATCTCAGAGTGATAAAATCAGGAAGCAAGAATAAAGGAAAATGTCCTGTGGTCTCTGTTCCATACTCTGTTCCATAAGAGTTGAATTATGTTGAATTTGAACTGGGGATTCTGAGAAGACAATGGAGGGAATAGTTTTACCCAGTAAGATTCTATGCAATACCACTGGATGAGCACAGATTTTCTGTGCCTAGAAAATATTTGATTTCCTATTTGTGAAAAAATTTCCCCAGAAGAGGACAAACATTAAAATTATATTAAATTTCAAAACACTGATAAGACAAGAATGGATAAAAACCTCCAAAAATTCACTCCTCCGTAAAAGCAATGAGACTGGCAACAGTGGTCAAAATCAACGTTTTCAAAAATTCTGGAAATTAACCAAACACTTGCAACAATTTGGGTAGTCTTTATTCAAGACTTTATGGAATCTCAGTTTAAAAAAAGTGAGTTTTATGGCATTTCAATATTTCCTAATATCAGGTCCCTCTCTACTAGTTCTGTGGTAGCCTTGAGAACCAACAGCCCATAGTCAAAGTGAAAACCAGCAACCTAGCATCTTCTGAAAAGAGTGAAATGGAGCTGGTTTCTCCAGGTTTCCTGGAAAATCCCACTGGCAGAACTTGTTTTATTTGACCTGACTCAGACCTCTCACAGGGTGAACAGTCTTCTCCTGAGGGTGTTGTTGAAAATAATCAGTAGCCATTATGTATCATCACAGCTACCTGAAGCAGTAAGAATTGGGGCAAGTAAAAAAACGGACCAAAACAATTTAAATGAAAAGCTGGGGAATGAGACGCCCATAGGGGACTTTGAAAGCACCAATGTTTTTCTGGAAATCTACAAGGCCACATGCATGTGTAGAATTGTGTGAAATCCTAGGAGAGGCATGTACAGGGCTGTGTATATGCCTAGGACGGACCTAAGAATGTCCTAAACTGTCACTGCTGGCTGACTTTCAAGCCCTGTGAAAACAGTAAATGAAGGCCAAAATGGTGTAACGATCTATCTCTGTGTTAAAGGCAGGCCCTAACATGCACAAGAAACCTCTTAGCAAAGACTAGGAGACATTGGTGAAAACATTCCAAAAAAACCCTTAAAGTCCTTTATCTGATAAGGATTTAGTATTCAGAACATATTAAAAACTCTTACAATCTAACTATAAAAAGACAAACAATCTAATTTAAAAATGAGCAAAGAACTTGATAAACATTTTCCGAAAGAAGATGCGCAAATGGCCAAAAACCTCAAAAAAGGGTGCTCAACATCATTAGTCATTAGGGAAATCAAAAGCACAACCACAACAAAATACCACTTCATACCTACAGGATGGCTATAATCAAGACAGACAATATCAAATGTTATCTAGGATGTGGAGATGCGAGCCCTCATAGACTGCTAGTAGGAATGCAGAATGTTGAAACCATTTTGAACATGAGTTGGGGAGCTCCTCAAAAAGTTAAACATAGAGTTACCTTATGACCCAGTAATTCTACTCCTAAGTATATACCCAACAGAATTGAAAATATATATTTACTCAAAAAATGGTATGCAAATGTTTATAGCAGCATTATTTATAATAGCCAAAGATTAAGAACAACCCAATTTCCATCAACTGATGAATGGATAAACAAAATGTCCTATATCCATCTTCAGCCTTGAAAAGAAAAATGAAATACTGATTCATGATGCAACGTACATAAACTTTGAAAATGAAAGTGAAAACTGAAACATGCTAAATGAAAAGAGCTCCATACAAAAGGTGACATATTATATGATTCCATACACATGAAACGTCCTGAACGGGCAAGTTCATAGAAACTGAAAGTAGATTAGTAAAAAGTAGATTAACCAAGGGGCTGGGGTGTGTGTGTGTGGGGGAGGGCATTGGGAAGTGACTACTAATGAGTATGGGCTTTCTTTCCGGGATGATAAAAATGTTCTTGAATCAGGTAATGGTGATGGTTTTGCCACCTTGTGAATGTATAGATGATCACTCAGTTGTATACTGTAAACGAATGATTTTTATGGTGTTGAATTATATCTTAATAAAAAAACTGATAACGTATTCACTAAAGAAAAAGAGAAGATATTCACCTTGATGTCAATATTTGTATACATTCAAACTAATCAGATAATGAAATATTGCAATATTAAATCAAAGTTAGGGGAAATATTACTTTTGGAACAATAGCGACCCAAAAAAAATTCTTTAGCAGAATCTCAAAGTATATTTGCATTCAGATAATTCAGTTTTACTATCTTAATATAGATGGATTTGAATCTTAGATAATTATGGCAAATATTTATATGGATAAGCATCTAAAATATCAACACTGATTTGTGCCCATGTTTAATACATTTCCTTGGTATATAGATGAGATATATGAAGTTTAGCTATATATTTTTTTAAGTTTTCTGAATAGACTTTTTAATTGAAGTATAAGTGATTGAAACCTCCGTAAAATAGCACATTTCCTCGAAAGTTTGTGGAATAAATTAAGTTTACTAACAAACAAGGGGCAACTATAAGGATGAAAAATAGATATGCTTTGGTTTTCTGAATCAGAAAGGTGATGAATAATTAATGGTGGGGCATAACTCAGGAGTCTTAAGGTTGAAGCCTGAGTGAAAAATTAGCATCTTGTAGAACAGGCTGGGAATTTGAAAGCATTCATTTCTCCTGAAGTTTCACTTTGCAAATTCATGCTACTTCGTTTAATCTCTCTTTCATTTATTCACTGATTCATTAATATATTTATTCACTTATTTTATTTAATTTAGATATTTGATATTCAATCATATGCATTTATTAAGTAGCTAATGATGTAAAATATTGCTTAAATGTAATGAATACAAGACTAGTGCAGATTATAAATCATCTTTCATGTAATTACAGAATGAACTTAAGGTCACATGTGGAAATATTTTGAGGTATAACAATTACATATCTCTAATAAAGGAATTGAAACAAGGAAATACCATCATGGCAAGAAGGTCTTTTTATAAGTGTTGAAAAAGTTTTTGAACAATGCTAAACATTGTTTAAAGTGCCTTACATATATTAAGTCCTCACTACAACCCTTAAAGTGGCACTATCGTTATCAACATGTTTAGATGGCTACTATGTGGTGGAGATAGGATCTGAACCCAGGCAACATTTGCTATGATGTCTTTACCTGGACTTTAATGGGATTATCGTTTTGGCATGAAAAATCTTAGGGAGAAAGGGAATTCTAAGTTTGGAGAATAAAAAGAACTGAAAAGAAAAAACAGGAAGAGGATACATCTGATTGGAACTGAGGCTGATGGGAATTAGTGATTGGGAAGGTGAAATGAGCAGAGTGTGGATAGTTAAGAGAGAACTGGGAACGACAGACTGAGAACTTTGGAAGTTAGCTGGAGAAAGAGAGAGACTGAGAGTTTTGAGTGAAGGAGTGGAATTATGAAAGCAGTGTTTTGTGAACAGTAATCTTGCCTGGGATGGGTTATCTGCTTGAGATACCTCTGAGGGAGTGGTTAATCATGCAGTAAGGTCAGAATTATGGAAGTCAAATCCTTAGCCAAGAAAGTTGGAATAAGTAGATTCAAGTGATTTGGGCCCTTCTAGATTCTCTTTAAAATTTAAACTGTTAAAATCAATTAAAAGAAGAGCTTTCTGTGACCACACCCTCCATTCCCTCCACTTTGCATATACAACCACTCTTTCTGAGGTCATGCTTTGATTCATGAGATTTCCAGCCTAGTGACCACTCCATTATCCACCCCCCAATGTACTGCTTTATTTTCCATTCACTTATTTTTTTTTTTACATCTTTATTGAGGTATAATTGCTTTACGTTGTTCTTAGTTGCTACTGTATAACAAAGTGAATCAGCTATATGTATACCTATATCCCCGTATCCCCTCCCTCTTGTGTTTCCCTCCCACCCTTCAAGGTGGTCACAAAGCACCCTCCCTGTGCTATGTGGCTGCTTCCCACTAGCTATCTATTTTACATTTGGTAGTGTATATATGTCCATGCCACTCTCTCACTTTATCTCAGTTTACCGTTCCCCCTCCCCGTGTCCTCAAGTCCATTCTCTACATCTGCGTCTTTATTCCTGTCCTGCTCCTAGGGTCTTCAGAACCTTTTTTTTTTTAAATTCCATATATATGTGTTAGCATACGGTATTTGTTTTTCTCTTTCTGATTTACTTCACTCTGTATGACAGACTCTAGGTCCATCTACCTCACTACAAATAACTCAATTTCATTTCTATTTTTGGCTGATTAATATTCCACTGTATATATGTGCCACATCTTCTTCATCCATCTGTCGATGGACACTTAGGTTGCTTCCATGTCCTGGCTATTGTAAATAGAGTTGCAATGAACATTGTGGTACATGGCTCTTTTTGAATTATAGTTTTCTCTGAGTATATGCTCACTAGTGGGATTGCTGGGTCCTATGGTAGTTCTAGTTTTAGTTTTTTTAAGGAACCTCCATACTGTTCTCCATAGTGGCTGTATCAATTTACATTCCCACCAACAGTGCAAGAGGGTTCCATTTCACCCACACCCTCTCCAGCATTTGTTGTTTGTAGATTTTCTGATGATGCCCATTCTAACTAGTGTGAGGTGATACCTCATTGTAGTTTTGATTTGCATTTCTCTAATGGTTAGTGATGTTGAGAATCTTTTTATGTGTTTGTTGGCAATCTGTATATCTTCTTTGGAGAAATGTCTATTTAGGTCTTCTGCCCATTTTTGGAT
>NW_020837950.1:8348617-8387334 GCF_003676395.1 Aethalodelphis obliquidens | reverse complement strand
GTTTTTTTTTTTTTTTTTTTTTTTTTTTTGCGGCACGCGGGCCTCTCACTGTTGTGGCCTCTCCCGCTGCAGAGCACAGGCTCCGGACGTGCAGGCTCAGCAGCCATGGCTCACGGGCCCAGCTGCTCTGCGGCATGTGGGATCTTCCCAGACTGGGACGTGAACCCATGTCCCCTGCATCGGCAGGCAGACTCTCAACCACTGCGCCACCAGGGAAGCCCAGGTTGTTTGTTTTTTTGATATTGAGCTGCATAGCTGCTTGTATATTTTGGAGATTAATCCTTTGTCAGTTGCTTTGTTTGCAAATATTTTCTTCCATTCTGAGGGTTGTCTTTTCATCTTGTTTATGGTCTCCTTTGCTGTGCAAAAGCTTTTAAGTTTCACTAGGTCCCATTTGTTCATTTTTGTTTTTATTTCCATTTCTCTAGGAGTTGGATCAAAAAGGATCTTGCTGTGATTTATGTCATAGAGTGTTCTGCCTATGTTTTCTTCTAAGAGTTTTATAGTGTCTGGCCTTACATTTAGGTCTTTAATCCATTTTTTTTTGGTATGGTGTTAGGGAGTGTTCTAATTTTATTCTTTTACATGGAGCTGTCCAGTGTTCCCAGCACCACTTGTTGAAGAGGCTGTCTTTTCTCCATTGCATTTAATTTTGTAAAATCCAGTTGAGTTTGTAAGGTCCAACTTTTCACTAGGATCCCCACCAATACTCTGATCTCCCTTGCTTCTCTGTATTTCATCATAAAACTCTAATGGATAAAAAACCAAACACATAGCTAATTATTTTTGTACAAATTCTCTGTGCTCTCACCCCAATCTCCCACCTAAGAAGTCTAATACTGCTTGAGTCACACAATGGGATAAATTGATGTCACTAAAAATTCTTGTTCACTAACCTCAAAAGTGCTTTCAAACTTTGCCCCAAACTCCTGTTATTCATTGAGTCAACAGTCTCCCACTTCTCAAAATGTTTTTTACAAATTATATTTATTTTTGTTTTATCTTAAAGCATGCACAAAATTGAAGAGAAACCATGAGTATCTGTCATTTGCTTCAACAATTATCAGTGCAGCCAAACTTGCTTCATGTAGTTCAACACACAGCTCCTACCCTATGTATTATTTTGAAGGTAAACTTGGACATCTTATTGTTTTATCCATCAATAATTCAGAGAATATCTCTAAAAGATATAAGCATTATTTTCAACATATTCACAATA
The DNA here is from genome assembly GCF_003676395.1 of Aethalodelphis obliquidens. Taxonomy (NCBI): domain Eukaryota; kingdom Metazoa; phylum Chordata; class Mammalia; order Artiodactyla; family Delphinidae; genus Aethalodelphis; species Aethalodelphis obliquidens. The sequence continues at coordinate 8,386,115 of NW_020837950.1, read as the reverse complement.
TCACTGTTAAAATAATGATAATTTCTTATCATTAAACATTTATCTTAAAGCTATTTGATGATGATGATGATTTTTACAGTTGGTTTGGTTGGAGTCAGGATAAAAACAATATCCCCACATAGCATGTATAGGATATATCTTTTAATTAAAGGTCCTTCACGCTTCATCTTTGTTTTCCCTTGCCATTTTATTATTGAAGCAGAAACTAACACACCATTGTAAAGCAATTATACTCCAATAAAGATGTTAAAAATAAATAAATAACCAAAAAAAAAGGAATCAGGTAATTTGTTATGTGAAATCTCCATCCTTTAAAAAATTACTAACTGCATCATTTTATTGTCTTTTTTTTTGGGGGGGGGGTCAAGCCATCTTGTTGAGGGGCTTCAGGGGAGGGTTGAAGGGCTAGGAGGACAATGAGATCTGACATTCTTTTCCTGGCTGGGATTCTCCAGATTCACAGTCACTGAAAGCTATTGTCTTTTTTTTTTTTTTAATTTGATTGGATTATAGTTGATTTACAATGTTGTTTTAGCTTCAGGTGTACAGCAAACTGATTCAGTTATACATATACATATATTCATTCTTTTTTCAGATTCTTTTCTCATATAGGTTATCACTGAATGTTGAGTTGGTTATCTATATATAGTAGTGTGTATATGTTAATTCCCAGATCCTGATTTATCCCTCCCCCCAACATCTCCTCTTTGGTAACCATAAGTTTGTTTTTGATATCTGTAAGTCTGTTTCTGTTTCGTAAATAAGTTCATTTGTATCATTTTTTAAAATTAGATTCCACATATGAGTGATATCATATGATATTTGTCTGACTTCACTTTGTATAATAATCTCTAGGTCCATCCATGTTGCTGCAAATAGCATTATATCATTCTTTCTTATGGCTGAGTAATACTCCATTGTACATATGTATCACATCTTCTTTTAAAAAGTTTCTTTATCCCCCTTTTTCCCAGCAAACTGGCAGTTAGATCTAGAGACCTGTCAGATTCGGCTCTAATGATTTTGGTAAGAATACATCATAGCTGGTGCTGTGCTGTCTCTCTAAACATGATGATAAGATTTGGATCAGATACTATTAGCCTGATTCACCCATTATACAGTTTTTCATTATCCTTTCATAAATAATTTTAGCAGCCATGGATGACTACTGTTTACATCCATTATTTCATTAAGGTTTGCAAAATGGTGATATTTTATTTTTATTATTTATTCTGCCATGAAAACAAAGCTAAGAGGAAAGAGAAAAAATGTTCTAGGAATGGGGTGTGTGCTGTGTTTCTTGTATTCTCAATCTCTTTTATTCTATATCACCAAATATGTGTGGACTGAGCTGGAAAATCTTCATCTTTGGGAGAGGCAGAGGGAGGAACATTCACACAAGTTAACAAATTTTGTCCCTGCCATAATAAATATTACAATTGTGGGCACAAAGAAAGAAGCGGCAAATTCTTCTTGGGAGTTAGAAGTAGTTAGATGGAAAAAATAATGTGTGTTTGTGTGTGTGTGCATTTATACATGTGGGAACATGATTATAAAACTGGAGAAAAGGAGGAGGCAGAAAATGGTGGACTTTAATAATCATATAAAGTAAATTTTTTTCCTAATAGGCAGAGAGATAAAAAGTTTTAAGTAAGATAATATGAAAAATTTGTGTTGTAGGAAGATCACATTTCTAGCAGCATGAAGAATGGACTGACAGGGAAAGATTGAAGGCAGACCAGTGTAGTCCTTATTCCTGTAGCTGAAATGAAAAGGATGAAGGTGTGAACCTTTAGTTGCAGTAGAGAGAGTCCTTTATACCCCTAGCTCAGCACCTGTTAAACTATACTGTAATTTTTAGTCTGTCTTCTGCATTTAACTGCAATGAATATTAAACAGGTGATGGGAGCAATTTGCCCCAGGTGCAGGCAATGAAAGTAGATAATTTTAAAATGCCAATAAAACGACTATAAATTAATCTCCTTTTTATTATTACAATGCACCGGCAATGCTAAACAACATTAGTATTAAAATACTCCTCACCGAGGGCTTCCCTGGTGGCGCAGTGGTTGAGAGTCCGCCTGCCGATGCACGGGACCCGAGTTCTAAACCCTGGTCCGAAAATATCCCACATGCCGCGGAGCGGCTGAGCCTGTGAGCCATGGCCGCTGAGCTTGCGCGTCCGGAGCCTGTGCTCCACAACGGGAGAGGCCACAACAGTGAGAGGCCCGCGTACCGCAAAAAAAAGCCAAAAACTCCTCCCCGATAAAAAACATTTTGTTGGTCTAAGTTCTGATTTTTCTTTTCATTAGTTTTAACTAATCAGTTTCCATTTGGTCTCTTAACAGCATTTTAAAGAAAACTTAGTTTGCATCTACCTTAGTGCCTGCGGCTGCAATCGGAGACTAGGGGCCAAAGAGAAAAAGAAAGTAGGTGGGTATAACAAGAATTTACTCATGAGAATTTAATCCTGAACAAGGAGATTCTTATTAAAATATTCTTCATTTAATATATTCTTCAACAGAAGAATGAAATATTCATTTTAAAAAGTTGTATTTGGAAGTATCTACAATAATATTTTTATAAATATTTTTCTGGAATATCTTCATCTGCTCCAGTCTTCTTACATATTTAAACTTAGAGACGTTTGTCTTTCCTTATACAGTTCCATTTTCAACATCCTTATAGGTACAAATCCAAATTCCCTTTCAAGTCCCAGTTCAAATTCCACTTCTACTGTAAAGCTGTTTCTTTCCTCTAAACTTATGTAGCAATATTTATGCCTTTATGTGTAAAGGCAGTATAGCCCGCCCACTGCCTACCCTTAATCAAGGGTCATTGTGTACACATTGCAAAATTGAAATTAAATCCATTTTAATTATTGTTTGTTCACTGCTGTATATTTAACACATCTGATAAAGTGCTTTGCCCATAGTAGGCCCACTAGAAACAGGCATAGATTACTTTGAATTCATTTAAGATTTTTAAAAATCTTAAATTTTAAGATTTTTAAAACTTTTAAGATTCTTTCAACCCTGCAGTTGTGTGATTCTTTTAACCTCTGTATGTTATGCTTCAAAGTGAATACTTTGGGGACTGTAGAATAGAGAGGGAGAAAAAAATTGAAAAAAAATAGATTTATGTTTAAGGGTTTTATAAGAAACTCTTCCAAATTATATCCATTTTTAATGAACATAATACTTTGGTAATATTTGCTTAACTAATCTGTACTAAAAACACTAATATACAAGGTCACAGGTTACGTTTATGGCAAACAAAGGTAAACACTGTGGAGGAGAAGACATAATTTTAAGGCCTGGTGATTGCATCTCTAGCAAGAGATGCTTGAATCACATTCATCCAAATTGGAACAAACTATGAAATATTTAAAAAAATAGTCTTTTGATTCATCTCTCATGAGAGATTAGGAATGTAGGACCAATGAGTGGGATTTGGCCTGAAAACATTGTAAAATAGCTTTTAGCAAGCCTAGTGAGGCAGGAAGAGTACCTACCAAGGACTGTTAAGGAAATTCTTACATTGAAAAGGATGTTTACTTGTTTGCCAAAATCATTCATACCTACTGTGTGCCAGAAGCTGTCTACTTAATTGTGTCCCCTCATACAAAGAAAAGTAAGAGCTTAACGTATATGAAAAATACTTCAGAACAATGGAAAATACAAATGTATATCATTACTCTTATATACTATAGAACATAAATAATATGTAGAGCAAAAGAGGATGTTTTTAAAGTGCTCTGATATTTCTGAGAATGGAATGATTAATAATTCTGTCCTTAAGGATTAAAGAAAGCTTTGGAAAGTAGGTGGTAGTTGAACTGAAACATGCAGTATGGGAAACATTTCAAATGTGAATGAAGAAGTTTGTGTGCATTTTGTGGGGTATGGTGACTTCCGGGTGCAGTAGAGTCTTAGCAAGTCACTAGTAACTGGTGTGCAGTTTGCTTCTGGTTGTGAATCTGCAAAGGATGGATTGGTTCTATAGTAGATTACAAATGGCCACAAATCCTTTGTTGCTCCTCCCATTAAGAGGTATAGTGTATTTCCATATCCCTTGAATTTGAAATGACTTGCTTTGACCAAAAGAATACAGGGTAAGTGATGTTGTATGAGTTTGGAGCCAGGCCTCGAGATCCTTGCAACCTCCTGTCTTACATTCTTGGAACAACCAAGTGTGAACAAATCTCAGTCAGATATCTGGAAAGGATATGTAGAGACTTGAGTCTTGATTGAAACCTGTCAATGCCAAATGTGGAGTGAGACCATTATAGTTTATTTGACCACTGACAAATTATCAGTAGATTGTCCAGATGAGTAAGCCCAGGTGAGAGCAGTCCAGAATGCCGATCCTCAGAATCATGAGCTGATAAATGGTTGTTGTTTTTTTAAGCCACTAAGTTTTGGAAGTTGTCTATTGTCACACAAAGGTAAATTGATATGAAGCCACTGTATTGAGGGCCTATAATGTGATACTAAAGTTTTTGGATTTTATTTTCAAAAAGTGGGGGACTTTGATATACTATCAATGAACAGGGGAATTTGAAATTAAAAACACACTACCATTAACATTAGCACTCCCTAAAATGAAAAGCTTAGGTATAAATCTAACAGAATATGTACAAGCTCTGTATGAGGAAAACTACAAAACTCTGATGAACTGAATCAAATAAGAACAAAATAAATGGAGAGATATTTCATGCCCATGGATAGGAAGAGTCTACATTGTCAAGATATCAGTTCTTCTCAACTTGTTCTGTAGATTCAATGCAATCCCAATAAAAATCCCAGCAAGTTTTTTTGTGGATATCAACAAACTGTTTCTAAAGTTTATATAAAGAGAGAAAAGACTCAAAATAGCCAACACAATATGGAGAGAAGAACAAAGTTAGAGGACTGATGTGATCCAACTTCCAGACTTACCATAAAGCTACAGTAATGAGGAAAATGTGGTATTGTTAAAAAAAAAAAAAAAAAGACAAATAGATCAATTAAACAAAATAGAGATCCCCCAAATAGACCCATATAAATATAGTCAGCTGATCTCTGACAAAGAAGAAAAGGCAACACAGTGGAGCAAATGGTTTTAAAACAACTGGATGTCCACATGCGAAAAATGAATCTGAACACAGACCTTACACCCATCACAAAAATTAATTCAAAATTGATCACAGACCTGAATGGAGAATGCAAAACTATAAATCTCCTAGAAGATAACACAGGAGAAATCTTGGGTATGACAATGACTTTTTAAATATAACACCAAAAACGCAATCCATGAAAGAAATAACTGGTAAGCCAGACTTGATGAAATTAAAACCTTCTACCTGTGAAAGACAATGTCAAGAGAATGAGAAAACAAGCTACAGACTAGGAGAAAACGTTTGCAAAAGAAATATCAGATGAATGACTGTTATGCAAAATACATAAAGAATGCTTAAAATTTAACAATAAGAAAACAAATAACTGGATTAAAAAATGGGTCAAAGACATTAACAGGCATCTCACCAAAGAAGACATAGAGGTGGGAGAAAAACATATGAAAAGATGCTCCACATTATGCATCATCAGGGAAGTGTGAATTAAAATGATGAGATACTACTACAAACCAATTAGAATGGCCCAAATCTGGAACATTGACAATACCAAATGCTGATGAAGATGTGAAGGAACAAGGACTCTCATTCATTGCTGGTGGGAATGCAAAATGGTATAGCCACTTTGGAAGACAGTCTGGCAGTTCTTTACGAAACTAAATATCCACTTACCACATGATCTAGTAATCACACTCTTTGGTATATACCCAAAGGAGTTGCAAACTACATCCAAACAAAAATCTATATATGGATGTTTATAGCAGCTTTATTCATAGCTGCCATAACTTGGAAGGATTGGAAGGAACCAAGTTGTCCTTCAGTAGGTGAATGGATAAACTGTGGTAAATCCAGACAGTGGAATATTATTCAGCACTAAAAAAAAAAAGAGCTATCAAGCCATGAAAAGACATGCAGGAACCTTAAATGCCTATTACTAAGTGAAAGAAGCCAAATCTGGAAATGCTATGTACTGTATGATTCCAATTATATAACATTCTGAAAAAGACAACCCTATGCAGACAGTAAAAAGAACAGCAGCGGCCAGTGGTTGGGGGAAGTGAGGAATGAATAAACAGAGCACAGATGATTAGGGGGGCAGTGAAAGTACTCTGTGTGATACTATAACGATGGGTATGTGTCATTATGCATTTATCCAAACCCCCAGAATGTAAAATACTAAGCGTGAACAATAATGTAAACTATGGACTTTGGGTGATAACGATGCATCAGTGTAGGTTCATCAATTATAACCATGTACAATTCTGATGGGGGATGTTGATAATGGAGGAGGCTGTGCCTATTGGAGGGTAAGGGGTACACGGGAAATTTCAGTACCTTCCTCTCAATTTTGCTGTGAAACTAAAATTGCTAAGTTCTTTAAAAAAAGTAGGAAGCCTTAAAATGACTATGCAATACAATTGTGTCTACCTACCTGCAACCTGACACAGCACAGCAGCTGTTCTATAAATGTTTTCTGTCTTGCTAAGTTGCACCTTTCCTGGTCCTTTGGCTAGAGAGAGCAGGATTTTGTTGGGCCTTGCTTCTTCTGCACCTGTTAGTATTGCTGTGTTACCAGCTTCAGCGATGTATAGACAAAAAGAAAACCCAAGAAATTCCGTCACCATGCTGTTTTTTGATCCCAATGCTTCTAGCCAGCTTTCCTTCTTTTATGAGCCTTTCAGAGCCTCTTAAGTGTGTTTGTATATAATGTCCAGGGTTTTCAGTTATACTTAGTGGGAGAAATAAGGAAAAGTATATCTACTCCATTTTTCCAAAATTGAAAATCTCACAATTTCACTTTTGTTTCCTTTTCTCATCTTAGTTAGTACTCAATTTATGTTTCCACTTGAACTAATAATAAAACACCAGGTCACAAGTTAAGTAAATACTGTATATCAAACAAAAGGTATTCTCCAAAAATACTGAACTTCAATGACTTTCCAGCTCTTTGGACTTACGGTGATCCGCCAGATTTTATCTCCTGATTCTTTGGAAAAGAAGTTTTATACAGCAGTTTTAGTCTAACTCATCTTTAAATTTCGGAGTCTCCTTTTCTTCAGGGAAGAGTCCTCATTCTAGCTTCCTCCCTCGATTCTATGGTAAACCCATTTGGGACCAGCCATGATCTAGCCTCTGGTGAATGTGTAATGATTTGGGAGAATCAGACCATAAGCTTCTTCCCAAGGGCAATAGCTAGTAATTTGTATTTCTTGAATATGTTGTTAACCTTTGAGCCAAATGTTTGGTGTATGGTAAGTGCTCAATAGACTAATAGACAAATTCTTACCATTGCAATTCTATTTGAAGTTTTGTGTTGGGAAAAAATAGAGTAGGATGTGAAGTGTTCTTCAGATCTATTCCCTGCCTTGCACTGCTAGGCTTTGTATCACAGGGGGATCATCTCTATTAAATTAATTTTCCTAGGCTCCTTTGCGAACTGCTTCTACGTATATTGGGACAATGGAAAGTGTTCGTGGGGAATTGGAATGTGGGAAGGTAGGATAATTTCTCCCCTCTCTCTTTGTTTTGGGAGGTATCTTTGGAAGTGATTCTGACTCCTTAGTAGACATAGCTCTTTTTTTTCCTAATCTTTTTTTTTTTAAATTGGAGTATAATTACTTTACAATGTTTAGTTTCTGCTGTACAATGAGGTGAATCAGCTATATTTTACATATATCCCCTCCCTCTTGGATCTCCCTCCTAAACCGCCCCCCCAATCCCGCCCATCTAGTTCATCTCAGAGCACGGAGCTGAGCTCCCTGTGCTATACAGCAGGTTCCCACTAGCTATCTATTTTACACATGGTAGTGTATATATGTCAATCCTAATCTCCCAGTTCATCCCACCCTCCCCTTCCCACCATGTCCGCATGTCCGTTCTCTATGTCTGCATCTTTATTCCTGCCCTGCAAATAGGTTCATCTGTACCATTATTTTAGATTCCCATGTATGCATTAATATACGACATTTGTTTTTCTCTTTCTGACTCACTTCACTCTGTAGGACAGACTCTAGGTCCATCCACATTTCTACAAATGACCCAATTTCATTCCTTTGGATGGCTAATAGTCCATTGTATATATGTACCACATCTTCTTTATCCATTCATCTGTCGATGGACATTTAGTTTGCTTCCATGTCCTGGAAGCAAGTCTCTAGCTTGTCAACATTAAGGTTGAACATATCATTCTCCAGTTTGGGATTTTAAAGGAAAATTGAAGACAATATAACAACTGAATATTTTAAAAGAAGAGTCAATAGAGATCAAGGAATTCTAATATATTTTCCTTTTTTTAAACAAATACATAAAGCTCTTTACCATTTCCCTCAATTATTTTGATTAACATTATAGTCAGATCTTTCAGAGCATCATTATACCAATTTTCACAGCCTGATGTAAGGACTCATTTCACAGAAATAACCATGACTAGCATTAATAGATGAATGTCAGTGTCATAACACAAGATTATAAGGCATATTTACATCATCTTAACATACATACAGAACACCATACACATACACAAAAAAATCACAGATCCAGAACAAATAAGATTCAATCTCCTAGACAGCTTACATTTATAGGCTTTGCCTGAACCTTTCTTTTTTTTTTTTTTTTTGCTATTTTTTCATAATTTTTTCTTTCCAAGCAGCAAACAAATCTTCCCTACGTCTTGTGAATTATTTGTAACATTGTGCTCATGCAAACATAATACTTGTTTTATTGCATTAACATTTAAACAGTTTTGGATTTGGGTCCCCAAACCGTGATCTAACATTTTACTTGATGTGGCTTCATCCATATTGTCACTTTACTTGGAGTGATATGATGATTTTGTTTTTGGTGAGTTACAAAATGACAAACATGACCACAGTTCAAAAATCAAGATTCTAAGCTTCTTGGTCATGCACATTTTGCTTTCATTCTTGCAAAACGGTTTGAATCAGGAACACCATCTGATTCAACACGTACGAGTTTTCTTTTTTAAAAATCGTATTTCTAACAACAACAACAACAACAAAAAGAATGAAAGAAAATACTGTCCCACATCCACTGTTCACAAAAAGGAAGAGCAGCAAGAATCACACTGACCATTGTTAGTACACGGTCAGGTGGTGACACCGTAGTAAACACTGAACGTCATTGAAATACTGCAGGAATGTGATAATTACTATAACCCATACTTCTGTAACAGTTCAGACTGCCACTGGCGTTTGCGCTCTGGAAAGTAATCTGGAATGTGGATTTTTTTAAAATCCTGAATACACTTTTTCATTTCTTCTTCCACACTTAGCTTCTCACAGACTTTCTTTTTGGAAAGATTGGTTTCCCGGGATTTGCTGATGAGTGTCTGAAAGAGTTCACTGTTTCTGCGTTTGTCTGGTGGGGGCATCCATTGCACAGGTGCTTTTTTGGAAGGACGATCCAATGTTAAGGTGTTAGGTTGGTGAGCTGTCGCCTGCTGGGCACTGGGTGGGTTGTCCTGGGGAGTGCTTGCCTCTGAGTGGCTGTCACAACTGGAAGTGGAGAGCTCATTACAGGAAGTCCCACTCTCACTTCCTTTATCTGTGACTTTGTCATGTTTCCTATCTTCATGCTCTTGTTTAGGTGACACTATTTTCTGAGATGGTCCTAAAAAGGAAAAAAGGAGTAGGAAAACTGAGTAAGAAGTGCGAAGGTCAAATTAAGCAAGCTTTGTATTTTTTATATTAAACCAAGAACATTTAAGAAAAATGCCGTTTGTTGCACTAGTTTATATTTGAAGGATTAAATACAACACCTGGTGTTGTTAATGTATATTGAAACATGCAACATGGTGATTAATTATTTATAACAATAAAATTCGGGAGGTTTGCTGGATGAGCATTTATGCTATAAAAGATTTTCAGTAACTTTATGCCAAAAGAGATTTTTGTTATTTCAGTTACTAGTTCCTGAAGTCTGAAAAAGATATCATATATAAATATTTTGCTAGTCCCATAACTATTTCACTAGACAGTTCAGTTCTGTTTTAGCGAATGGCATTAGTTGTCCTTTGCATATATATTTCACCATTATAAAAGCAGAAAGTGGGCTTCCCTGGTGGCGCAGTGGTTTAGAGTCCGCCTGCCGATGCAGGGAACACGGGTTTGTGCCCCGGTCCGGGAAGATCGCACATGCCGCGGAGCAGCTGGGCCCGTGAGCCATGGCCGCTGAGCCTGCGCGTCCGGAGCCTGTGCTCCGCAACGGGAGAGGCCACAACAGTGAGAGGCCCGCGTATCGCTAAAAAAAAAAAAAAAAAGCAGCAAGTACCATTGCTCTATTTTACAAAGTAGCAGCATTCTCCAGGCCCAGAAGTCCAATAGCATCATTTGTGCTTCTAAGAGAGAGGCTGGTTTAAATCTTATCCTCCATCTCTTAATCTTGCTTCCTATTTCCTTGGAGAGAATTATGAAAGTGATGTAAAATATATATGTGCCTAATATTATGCTGAAAAATAGGGTTGAAATATAGTATTCTCTTAAATTAAAAGGCTTACCATTTGAGGTAAATTACCTAGGAGGACAATTTTCAGAAAGTGATAGTTTGCCAAGACAATTATTTCAAATACACAAACAGTTTATTTCCAAGAGGGAGCATATATTATTCTCTTTGACTCTGCTGTGGGATTAGGACCTCCATCTAACATTTATTGAATACCACCACATACCCAGAACTATAATAAAACCTTGATTTAACTGGAGCCCAACCATTCAGAAATATAAGTTACCCAAATCTTATTTTTTTCTTGTAGTCAACTTTTATGAACAAGTTATATAAATCAGAATTGAAGGGAAAAGCATCAATATTTTAAGCAATTGCCTAGGGGATTCTGCTGTGCAGCCAGAATTGAGAACAACTGATCTAATTCAGAGGTTTCAACTTTAGCCACATGTGGAATTACTTGGAAAGCTTAGATTATTGATGCCTTGGTCTTAACCCCAGACATCCTGCTTTAATGAAATGCTACGTGACCATCCGGTCATTTAATAAATTCAGATGATTTCAACATGCAGTCAAGATTATGAGCCTTTCCTCAGTCTAACATACATGAATTGAGTTAATAACCAATATGAATAGTTTATATAAGTCAGAAGGTGGGGAAACAAACCAACAAAAATACTTTTCATAATAGCACTTACTAAGTACTACCCACTGTTGGATGTTATCACCAATTTTCCTATTTAAAATCAGAAGAAAAAAACATTGATACCAGACATTTATTTGAGTGGGATTAAAGATTTTTAAAAGCTTTAGAACCTTTTGGAGTGATGAAAATATTCTATATCTTGACTGTAGAGTTAAATACAGGACTGTACACATTTGTGAAAACACAGAATTGCAGAACTAAAATGGATGGGTTTTTCTGTATGTAAACTATATCTGAATTAACCTAACCAAAAACATACAAAAAATCCAAAAAGCTTTAAAGAATGTGTACTTATTTGAGAGACGGTGTTAACCAATATTTCATACTTCCTTTGTCCACAATACAGTAAAAGCAGAACAAATGCAGATGCTTATGAAAGCTTAGTAAGAAAGTGCACTAATACATTTCAGAAGCATTTGCAACCATGGATTAAAGAAAACAGACACAAACAGTTGTTTCCTTTAAGTCTCTGCCATTTTCATTTATGGTAAGAGAGAAAGGGGGTGAATCTGAGGGATGGGGGTGGAGAAGATACACTTCCTAATACTCCTTGCTGACTTACCCACATCCATTCTGTACCGTCCACTGTCTTTAGTGGCTGATATGGGCACAAACCATGTCCTTAGGCTCCCCTGCCTTGCAGTTTTCAGTTGGATTCAGCCAGCGATAAAGACTGGCAAGATCATGCGCTACCTGACCTCACCCCCAGGATTTCTGTGATCTGGTTTCATCTTTGGACCAAAAGGCACAGCCCTGTCTGGCAGCTCTCTCCACTTCTCTCACCTTCCCCCCCTCCCTCTGCCACCCCTCTTTCTGGATTCCATTAAACTAGGCTCACATCTTCAGGCCTACAGGTATCAACCATTTCCACTGTAACTGGCATGAAGGTATTGCCTACACTGTTACAAACTGACAATATTCAACTGTGCTCAAATTACTCAACTGGATATGCCTTCTCTTTCTTCTGGGACCTTGACTGATAGACCCATACCGGTCATTAACCATCCATTGACTAGAAGGGTGTTATTTGTAGGATCAGTTTCTTTTTAGTGGCATCAGGTTTTAGTGGCAATAATATTGAAAAGGGAGTGAGTTTGAAGTCCTACTGAACTGGAATCAAATTCCAGCTCTCTGGCAAATAGTCTTGTGGCCTTGAGCAAGATACTTAGCTTCCCTAAGTCTCAATTTCCTTATCTATAAAATGGTAGTACTTCCCTCATAGGGTTATTTTGAGATTAAATAAAATACCATACAAAAGGGCCTAGTACAGTAATTCTCAACATTGAGAGTATATCATTGTAATTTTTAAAAAAATGTACATATGTTCAGTCCCATCTCTGAAGATTTTAAGTTTGCTGAAGGGTTTGTGTGCATGTATTTACATGGAGGTCAGAGTGGTGAAGGAGGTATAGCATCTGCTTATCTAATTATCTTAATGGCAGAATGTGATCCCAAGCTGGCATGATGCCCACCAGCCTAGTAAAATGTAGGATATAAATAAATGGTTTTTACCCTTTCTGTCAATCTTCTGCATTTCTTTAACCAGAAATCTCCATAGAGGAATCTAAGATTTTCATTCCCAATAATGACTAAAGGATTAAATTGCAAATACCTGGGAAAACCAATTTATGTTTAAGGATAAATGATTGATGAGAATTTTTTTCCTGTTAATAGGCAGGGGAATAGAGCATTAGATAAAGATACCCAGGCAGAAAAGTAATAACATCAGAGAGGAAGACAGTACAGAAAGAGGATACTAGGTACCTCCAAAGCAAATGGTTCATTCTGTTTTTATTCACTGGGGAAAAACTGTTTAATGAGCTAGGCTAGCTGTTTATATACAGAGCTATATAAAGTCCATGTGTTAACTAAATAAATTACATATATACAGTTATTATGCCTAATGGCATTATAATTTATTCATGGAAATAAGACTCTTCCCCATCCCCTCCCCAAAATACACACAAGCAAATGCAGACTCCACAATACAGTAGGATGCAACATATGTATGATGGAAATGGATTGCTCTTGTTTGTAGTATAAGATGGAATCTCAAGGAAGACTTCTTTGAAGAAGGCATTGATCAGTTTAGCCAACAGAATTTTATTGAGCACCACTACGTTCCAGGCACTGTGCTGGGATCTAAAGGAAGCACATAATGGGTGCTCCAGTGAAGTTCACAGACTATTTTATGGTATTTTATAACATAAAGTGTTTAAAATGCATGCTGCACTGTAGAATATCTTCCACTATAGACTTTAAACTCTATGAAAAAAAATGGAGGTGGGAACCCGAATTTTCTATGGTCTTAAAAGCACCTTTTTTTTTTCCAAAAAAGAACTTGGAATAGGTACAGATATTAACAAGAATTAATAAATTTACACCTTTATTTCTCAGCCCTCCTACTTCTTAAGTTATCTTTGGCAAGATGGACTCCCAATCAAGAGACCAAATAGGTTCAGATGTTTACTTAAGAGAAAATGCATAACTTAATTTTGTCCACAATTTTTGGTTTGTTTTTGAAGTGTAATTGGTCTACAGAGCTATGTTAGTTCCTGCTACACAATATAGTGATTTAATATTTCTATACATTCCAAAGTAGTCACCACAATAAGTCTATTTATGTCACCATACAAAGATATTACATAGTTATTGACTATATTCCCCACATTGTACATTTCATACCTGTGAATCATTTATTTTGCAACTGGAAGTTTGTACCTCTTAATCTCCCTCACCTATTTCATATATATATATATATATCAATCACATCTTCTTTAGCCATTCATGTATTGATTGGCACTTAGATTCCTTCCCCATCTTGGCTATTGCAAATAATGCTGCAATGAATATAGGGGTGCACACATGTTTTCTAGTTAGTATTTTCATTTTCTTTGGGTAAATATCTAGGAGTGGAATTGCTGGATCATATGTTAGTTCTATTTTTAATTTTTTGAAGAACCCACTTTTTTTTTTTTTTTCTGGTACGCGGGCCTCTCACTGTTGTGGCCTCTCCCGTTGCGGAGCACAGACTCCAGACGCGCAGGCTCAGCGGCCATGGCTCACGGGCCCAACCGCTCCGCGGCATGTGCGATCTTCCCGGACCGGGGCACAAACCCGTGTCCCCCGCACCGGCAGGCAGACTCTCAACCACTGCGCCACCAGGGAAGCCCAAGAACCCACTTTTGAATGTATAGAATACTATGATAGTTCTTTGTATAAATCATTAAGGGTAATAGTCTCCTTTTGATTTATGTCAGAATTTTTGATGAGGCATAATATATTATAAATGCTATTTGATTAAGCATACTTTAAATCATTACTGATAACAGTGGATTGAAATTCGGAGAAAGATATAACAATAAAATGATTTATGTGTTTTTTATGACATGAAATGTAAGAAAAATAAATGAATTAAGAGGAAATAATCATTTACTCTGGTTGCTTAGTTTTCTGTGGATGCCTGCTAATTGTAGCCTTCCAGGGATAGTTTAACACTTGACGTCATTCCATTCAATGATCCAAAGCTGCTTGAAATGCCTTAGCACAACATGAATAATAATTTAAATAGCACTAAGTCCTGTATAGATGGGAACAGCATGATGGTCAGAAACTTCTCTGTGTTTCTTCCGATAATAATATAATCAAATATATATCTAAGTGATCTTCCTAAAAGCATTTTGCCCTCTGAGTTGCAGCACCAATCAGACAGCATAAGAAAAGAAAATGAAGTATGATTTGGTGGCTTAATCAGCTGGGCTTTCTTCCATCACATAAAGAGACTAATGAATAATTATTAGAATAGGCAACAAATCAGTGAACGAGCAAATCTCACACCTATTTAAGATTTAATTTTAAAAAGGAATTAGTTATTTAAAAGTCCAATATATATGTGCAGCTAGAAACTTTCCAAAAAGTATTTGGAAAATTAAATCTTCCACTTTTCATTTGACTATGTGCCATTAAATAGACTAGGATTTTCATCCAGGAGTTGATTGTCTTTCAGGGGGATTTATAGCCTTACCTAGGAGACCTGCAAGCCAGCTACCTAGGTCATGCTGCTCCACGACTAATTTTTAAAAGAACAGTCAGTACACACATGCACACACACGTAACATACATTCTGTTCCTTTATTATGCTCACACCTTTCTTCACTGTGGGAAAAGCCTTGGAAGATCTGAGTCTGAGCTTGTCTCAGCCTCTCTAGGCAAGTACTTTGTGCTGGTCATATCACCTCTCTAATATTTGGTCTTGCTGGTTAAAATTTTTGGCTTGGCCCCTAGATTCATTTATGTTATAAAGTTCTATAATTCTAAATTATATAATGAATAGGAAAGACTTTTCCATGTAATAAAATTCTAATCAAATATTAAATATAAAACATGAAAGAGTCCCCGTTAATAGAAATTACCTCTTAGAATGGAGAAACAAATTCAATTTCAACTTAAGTACTTCACAGAATTACAGGGTTCAAGGATAACTTTCTTCCACGTTCATTGATAGGAAGGGTAGTTCTATAAGAGATTATCAACTTACATTTGTTTCATTAAATCTATCCTTGTCACTGAAACGCCAGCAATGAGAATGATGCTTAAGGCAACACAGTGCAGATTGGCTGAGCTCACATCCCAGTTCAAGGACTTACTAGGTGTGCTTTTTCGGCCAGGTTACTTACTTTCTTTGGGCCTCTGTTTTCTCATGCTTAAACTTCACTGAGTTGCAGCAAGGATTCAGTGAGCTAGCACATGTGAAGTACTCAGGATGTGCCCGGCAAGTGTAAATGCTCACAGTGTTCATTATTATTATTATACAGAATAAACATCCAGTGCTATTTGGCTACAGTATGGCATAGCCGTTTATCTGAATATTGACAGTACTGAATGAGGAATCCAAATATTTCCACTCTAATTTTGGTCCACACATAGAACCCATGAACATATGAATTTCAGGCAAGTCACTTATTTCTCTAAGCCTGAGTATTTTTTAGTCTATTAAAAATGAAATAAGAATAGTAATTCCATGGCTTTCCTGGTGGAGCAGTGGTTGATAGTCCGCCTGCCGATGCAGGGGACACAGGTTCGTGCCCCGGTCCGGGAGGATCCCACGTGCCGCGGAGCGGCTGGGCCCGTGGGCCATGGCCGCTGGGCCTGCGCGTCCGGGGCCTGTGCTCCGCAACGGGAGAGGCCACAACAGTGAGAGGCCCACATACCGCAAAAACAAAAACAAAAACAAAAACAAAAACAAAAACAAGAATAGTAATTCCTAGTCATATAGCCATAATAAGAAAGGAGATAATAGATGTCAAAGCAATTTTGCTGTAAAGTTCTCTATAAGTGATTTGAGAGGCTATTAAGTATTGAATTCTCATGTCCAAAAAGGAACTTATTTGAGAAAATAAAACACAAATGCTCTCTTTTGAGTTATTAAAATGTGTGAATTAAAAGTAATAGTAAAAACATTACATTAAACAAAATATACTACATTGAAGGTATCACAATGGGCCAAAACTTGTAAAACTGGGCAAAATGGGGTTTTCAATTAATTACATTGGGTTTTATTATACTGATAGAAAAAGGAGGAAATGATAGCTTTTCTAAGTCATTTGGGTGAATAGTGTCATACAGAAATTAATCATTAATATTTTTATCTTTAAAAAAGGCATGTGACTACTGGGTAGTGCTGGGTGTAGACACATTCAGTACTAGTACTTCTTTATTTTTTTCTCAGAATACACAGGGATTTCCAAGTAAGGTCTATGTGGATAACTGCACACTTGAAAAAACCTTTTATTTTAATCTCTTTACCTGCCTAGTGATGATAAAAAAGACTGAATATGTAAAATGTGTCTTCCACAGGCACAATTCCCAGAAGGGAAATTACCCTTTAATAGTACTAAACTCAATGGTGTGTGAATGGTTATGTGGTACTTGAACAGAATGAACCAATCTGTCTTAAATATTAGCACCACATGCCTCTAAGTATTAAGCAGTTTAGTCAAAAAGGGAAAAAGTCCATTTCAATTTGATAAACATTTGTTGAGCAGCTACTATGTACCAGGCCTCACAGTGTTAGTTTCAAGAGGAAGGACACACACACACACACCACACCACACCACACACACACACACACACCACACACACACACACACACACACACACACACACACACACACACAGAGTCCCTGGAATCAAGTAGTCCAGGCTTAGTGTGACAAGCACAGTAATGCAGCTATATCTAAAGTGTGAATGGGACAGGAAGGAGAGAGCAGGAGTAAATGGTGATTGGAATGAGCTAAGGAAAGGGGATCATTTTTAATTCATCAGTTAAAATCTGCATATAAACTATAGTCAGCCCTCCTCTGTATCTGTGATTCCCCCCTTAGCTGAAGTATTGAAAACTAAATTGAAATTTAAAGATCATATGGGAGATGCATTCATCTTAGAGTAAAAAGGCTATTTGAATGAATAAAAACTAATTTTTATTTATTTATTTTTAAATTTTTGTATTATTTTTTAAGTTTTTTTGTTAGTTATCTATTTTATACATATTAGTGTATATATGTCAATCCCAATCTCCCAGTTCATCCCACCACCACCACCACCCCACCACTTAAAAACTAATTTTTATATGAGAAAAATTAAACTCATTTCTTTATGTTTTTTATAATCTCTGCTATCATTACTTGACCACTTCTATGAATGAAAGTGAATAGGAAAGAAAAGTAAAGAAGGGTAATTTGAAAAGAGAAACATTTTGTGGTATTCTTTCTTCCACACTAACATGATTGGCCACTAACCCACTCTTCTGTTTCTTCTTGTACCTGTTAACTTTTTACTCTATCTTTTTATTTTCAGTGTATCTCCCTGTCCTTAAATTGTAAATGCCTTGAAGACAGAAGCTGTGCCTTTGTAGCCTATCATGAAGCCTTCATCAGAGTAATTGCTTAACCAAATTAATAAAATGAAAATGATCTTCACTCCTTTGAATTTCTATAGTATCTACTACTGACTGAATTTCTATAGTATCTACTACTGACTATATCATTTGTTTGGTACTTAGCATTCACTACCTTTTATGTTACTAAATATTCACCTAAATGACCACTGAGTAGTAATGATGCTCCCATAATCCACACACAAATGTCCGTTCCAAAGTCACATATCCAGTGTCCTATCTTCCTCAAAAGGGTTATACAGTTGACCCTTGAACAACATGGAGGTTAGGGACACCCTCTGTGCAGTGAACAATCTGAGTATAAGTTACAGTCAGCCCTCCATACCTGTGGCTCCTCCGTATTTATGGTTCTGTATCCTCAGATTCAACCAACCGTGGATCGTGTAGTACTGTAGTATTTACTATTGAAAACATTTGCATATAAGTGGACCCACACAGTTGGAACCCATGTTGTTCAAGGGTCAACTGTAATTTCCATGAGGTCAGAGACTGTGTCTTAAGTTTCCTTGTATCACTCAGTTCAAGAGGCTGATTTGTTTTACCATTGAATCAAAGATACTAATAAGTGAATAAGAAAAAGTAATGTAGCACTGGGAAAAAATATACAAGAAAATATATATTTAATGGAACATATTTTGGAGGAAGTTTTAACAGTAATCTTATCACCTTCCTCCCATTCTATAAATCTGTATCTTCCTGTTAGTTATTTCTATAGATTATACCCAAGTCACCTATGACTACCCAATGGATTCATCTTTTATTTCCAATTATTTTCCAAGTGTTTTTAATTCTACTCTTCCACTGGCACTTGAATCTACCCCTTCATTTCTATTCCCATTTTCACCACTTATAACTGGTTTCTCATTATTTCCTACTGTCTCTTAACCAGTTCTCTGACTCCATTTTAGTTTGATTTCAAACTATTCCCTACATCATTGCTAAATAAATATTCCTAAAGTCTAATTCCATGTACAGAAACCTTCTAAATAGTTCCTTTGCACATAGAATGAAAACTCTGTGCCACATTTTGGCACTGAAAACTGTCCTCAGTGTGACCCAAATGATTATTGCAGCCTATCTTGTAATGTTCCCCATATATCAGCCAAAATACACTTATTGTTCCTGGTAAATGCCTTGCTTTATCCATGCTATTTCCCTCCTTCTGGATTGTATACCTTCCTTGCTCCAAAGGACAGTAACACTTTCAAAGCCTGCTCCAAATGGTGCTTTCAGCATCAAACCTTCCATTCTCACATTTGGATGTGATTTCTTGCTCTCTAATGACCCACTGCACTTTGTTTGAGTCTACCAAGTATTGAGCTTATCTTGTCTCAAATAATAGTTATTTTTATACTAATTTTAACTTGCATCCCTGAGTTCTGCCCCACAAGACACACAGACAAACACTCATACAATCTCTGTTAGTCATTATTGAACAGAGATTTTATTTTATCTTTGTATTTCCTGGAGCTCCACCCTCATGACAAAGCTCATAATTATTCAGTAACTATTGAACTGAATAAAGTGAAATTAGTATAATCTACCAAAGAATGTCTAAGCACAGAGGGAATTTTTTATCCCCAAAGAAGTTTTGTTTTGTTTTGTTTTAACTAAAAGAGATAAACCCAAGTATAACTAAGCTCATAGGGTATAACAAAAACAAACAAAAAATAAGGGTGAAGATATGAACTTTCAGCAGTGATCTATAAGAAGGACCTCATAGTCTCTCTAGTAAGTGAAAATATTCTTTCGAGAAAGTCCCTATGTTATCTCCTTCAGGTTACAAAAGAGAAGTGAAAAGTTTTGGGGAACCACATATAATAATGAAAGACATTTTTCTTTGTTGTGCAGAGAATTCTACATCACTTATGTGATTGTACCTGATGCTTGCACATAAATATGCCTAGGAGAAAAGGTATTAAGTGTTCACTTGTCCATTCAGAATCCCTGTCACATGCAAAATGTTTACCAACACCTTGCAAGAAGTCTACATTTAAAACTGGTCTTCATATTTACTCACGGGAGCTCAGATTCTGTGGCACATGTACCCATTTTGTATTAAAAAATAAAAATAATAAACAAGAACTCCAGAAAGATGCCCTGGCTTCTTTTGAATCTTGAAATTAAGATCTGCTCATCCCCAGGTTCCCAGATTTGAATTCACCACACCTTATTATTGATGGATGTCTGACATTGTCCCCATGTGCCGAAGTAGTCATCTTCTAACGATCTCCTTTATCACAGGCACATACTGTATAAGAGGGATAATTTACCTGGCTTTCAAATTTGTGAACACAAGCCCACTCATGCTTGTTCCATATCTGTAACTTGTGGATCTTAATACCTACATGGTGCTTGGCAAGGATTGAGGGGTTGTATCCACAGCACATCTGATGGCTGTGGGAGGATAAAAAGGAGCCCTGTCACTATAGGTTGGGGTGCACTTAGGGTGTGCTGTGTATAACAAATTGAAATGAACAAAAAACCATGCTGGTTGTAAATTATCCTTGCCTGTTACAAACTGCTAAAAGAAAAAACCTGATGACAACAGAGGAAGCAGAGTTTGTGAGGAGGCAAAAACAAAACAAAACAAAAGGAAACAAACAAACAAACAAAACCAGGCTAATACTCTTGGGTCCCAGGAGCAGCAGTGATTGCCGGCAGAAAGTCAGAGCTAAGGGAATTTGCTTGTCAGATCTCTTCAGAATCTGAGTGCCTTCCTACCAATAAACATTTCCAAGTACTTCCAACAATGGCCAGAGAGATGACACTTCTTACAGCTGCCATACTGTTTAATGTGAGTGCCACCTCCTTTCCCTTTGAGATGTATAAAAGTGTACCTGTTATAGAAGCAGCTATACAGTGAATGGAAAAAGGAAACATAAATGTTTACAGCAGGGTTTAATTTCATGTTGTGTGACAACAAAAAACTGCTCAGCCTTTGAAAACAGCAAGACAGTGTTTGAAGTAAAGTTCTGACACCTACTAGCTATGTGCCAAAATGTTTCTTTGAGATTCATTTTCCAATTTTGCTTAAGAAGGATTAAAACTATGGTACCTCCCTCCTAGAACTGCTTTAAGGAAGGCTATGTATGAAGAAGAGCCTAACAGTAGGCTGAAAAGTGGCCCCAGAAAAGACATCCCGTCCTAATCCTTGGAACCTGTAAATGTCACCTCATATGACAAAGTCTTAGCAGTTGTGATGAAGGATTTGGGGTTGGTGAAATTATTCTGGATTTTCCGGTTGGACTCTAAATTAATTACAGGTATCCTTGCAAGAAGGAGTTAGAGGGAGATTTCATACACATACAGGAGGAGGATGCAATGTGGTCACGGAGTCAGAGATTGGAGTGATTTGGCTGCAAATCAAGGAATGCTGGCAACCACCAGAAGCTGGAAGGGGCAATTTTCCCCTGGAACCTCTGGAGGCAGTGTGGCACTGCTGTCACCTTGATTTCAGCCTGGTGAAAATGATTTTGCCCTTCACCCTTCTGGAACTATAAGACAATAAATTTCTGTTGTTTTAAGCCACCAAATTTATGGTAATTTGTTACAACAGCCATTGGAAACTAACACAAGTCTATTTAGTCTAATGTCTGGCCCTTGGTCAATGCTGAGTTATGGCATTTATATAAGTGAACATGGTATTATCCTTAATAATGGATGATATTGGATCTGAGTTATAGGATCTTAGTTTCTCGACTAAAACACAATCTCTTGCAATCTCTGCCAAAATGCCATCCTGTATCTTTTCCAAATAATAGCCTTTAAGATTTTGGAAAACAGTTATCATGTCTAGTGTAAGTTTTCCCCAATTATGTAAATCAACTATTATTTGCATAATGAATTTTACAGTTCCCTAACGATGTCACATCTGTTCTCACAATACACTCTTCTCTTTCTACACACACACACACACACACACACACACACACACACACTCACCTTCCCCACCCTACATACACACATTATATATATACATATATCACAAACTGTCTCTCATCTATAACTGATTCCATACACATCTCTAGCGCCCGACCATTCTTTGACATACTAGCACCAGATTTTACTTCTTTCTGGACATCTAAACTTCAAACACCATATGCCAAAAAATGACGAATGACCTCACTATTCTTTCCCCTATAAACCAGTTCCTCCTCTAATGTTTTCTATTTTTCTTTTTTATAAAAGCACCACAATCTTCTGAATCTCATAGGTTTGAAATCTTAGTCATCTTCATTATTCCTGTTCCTACCCCTCTATTGATCCCTTCCTCATATGAACAGTTACCTAACCCTACTGAGTGCACTTTGATAGCATCTCAATCATTTCCCTCATTTCAGTTGTCACCCTCACAATTATGATCCTCATTAATCTTTTGTAATGACCTTTTAACCTCTTACTGAATCTACTGAAATGACATTCTAGAGATTTTTTTCATCTCTAATATCTACCTCCTGTTATCCACACTGAGAACCTAGATACATATCACTGAAACATAGCTCTTCTTACAGTATCTGTTCTCTGAAAATGACAATGGCTTTCAAAACAAATCCAAATTTCTTACCACATAAACAAGACTTCCCATGACATGGTCCCAGTTTAAACTCCAAAACTCATTTTCTATTACCAACCTATTCAAGCCAAATTAGAGATAATTAGTATTATCCTAAACACCATGTGTATTTTTGTCTTTAATTCTTCACCTATGCAAATGATAGGTTGATCTCTGTTTTGTATCATACTTATACATATGGAGTAAATTCTTTATTGCCTGGGTGTATGTGTGTCTGAAAATATATGTGGCGCCCCTAACCATCTATGTAATAGACTCTGAGCCCAAGAAGTATATTTATAACCTAGACTGGGACAACCATAATACCTTACCCACTCAGCCCCATATTCTAAGACGAAGATGACAGGTAGAAGGCAAGCAACCTGGGTAGTTCAATAGCAGGAAATCCCTGGGATATTTTAAACTGTTGATGGGGGGAAAGAAAGAGAAGACCTTTACATGTCTGGTGAAACGCTCTTGGATGTGACTTCAGATGACTAAGTGCCCAGCCCGCAACTAGAGTAGAAGAGAATGAGAGAGGAAAGGAAGCCTTAACAGTGTTGGGGGTGTCTGACTCAGTGATCCCTCTAGCCAGTTCCACCTGTTGGACAAGTATTTTAGACAGAATAAAATATTAATCTCACCAGAAAAATCCTTTTTATAAACCTGTTTAGATATTTTATTAGATGCAAACAGCCTTGAAATATAACTGAAATCTCTCTTCTTGAAGCAAGTTGAGTGACATGGTTGTATTCGTCATTGGAAAACTCTGATGCTTAATGCTTAATGCATAAACAAATATTTTATGTTACTGGTCAGAAAAGTTGGGGAAATTTAGAATGAGTTAGGCAGAAATAAATATATAATCAGTGTGTATTTACGAACAAATCATTTCAAAAGTAATATATACAACTGAAAGCCTGTCAAGGACTTACTTTTATTCTACTAACGGGACCATGGGCCCCCCATCCCTGTGTTAAAACCTGTGACCAGGGTGGGGAAGCCACTGCTATTGTTCCAGACCTATCCTCATCCATTCCTTAGTCCTGGGGGAAAAGGTCTGTTTCAAGAAGGAGACTGGGGTGCAAAGTAAACACAAAGATATACACACACACAAAGTTGATATTGCTTTATTATGTAAATGTGCTTAAATTAAAAAATCATGACGTTTTGGAGTAAAGTAACTGTATCGCACCATCCCATAGCAACACATCACCGTGTGTCATGTTTTTCTGTGTGTCACTAGTAAAGGAGATGAGCTGAAGCAAACATAATAATACAAGCAGGGCAGTTTTATACTTAGTTCATATTTTACCAAGTGAGTCAAAGGTTGTACTGATACTGAACATTTATTGAATGCTTACTATGGACCAGGCACCATGCTAAGTGCAATATGCTAGCATTGTACCTACAAATCACAATAACTTTATAAAGGAAGCACCTATTATGACTATTTTACACATGAGGAAAGCGAGGCATAGAGAGGTTATATTACCTGATGGGTCACATTTGGAAGTGGCAGAAACAGGAGTCAGAGGCAGATGTCTGACTTCAGAGCTTATGCTGAGTTAGGCTCTGAGATGCATTGCCTCAAAAACCCTGAAAACATTGTTAACGCCATGAAATCCTAAACTAGA
This sequence comes from Aethalodelphis obliquidens, assembly GCF_003676395.1. Lineage (NCBI taxonomy): Eukaryota > Metazoa > Chordata > Mammalia > Artiodactyla > Delphinidae > Aethalodelphis > Aethalodelphis obliquidens. Next base: position 8,361,689 of record NW_020837950.1, on the reverse strand, counting down.
TCTACAACTAGTCATGAATTTCAAGCCCTGAAAAGATTAAACTCAGATGCACATCTGTGAAAATTTTGGGATAAAAGTGTCTAACTCTACTTGACTATGATAATTTCTGTAGATCATTTGTAATATTCAATTATGTTATAACATGTCTATTTAAAAAAAAACAAATTAAAAAGTCTAAATGTGTAAAAATGCAGATTGTGCTTTCTAACTCAGTTCCTTGAGATTATTACTGGGACCAAAACACTTTAACCAGGAAATCTGTAACAAATGTAAGATTTTCCCATTTTGAAACAAATGCTTATGTTGTTATATCTTCTGAAACACATATTTTTGTAAATTTAGACCTATAAAAAAGGCTCTTTTACATTAACTGGGTAGGCACAGATCAAGAAACAAGTACGGTTTAAATGAAAATTATATATTTAAATGTGAATTCCACTTTAAACTTTACAGAGTGAAAATAATTAAGAAGGAGATAAGAAGATGTAGAATTATAGCAGAAAAGAAACAGAGAGGATGAGGGAATTATCTCAGGACTCATGACTTGCCAAATTCTATAATATATTCCAAAATATCAGAATTAGATTTGTATAATACGGCATCTTTAAGACTGAACCTTTCAATGATGTGTGTCTCTTGATCAGGAAAGGTTCTGACAAAGGCCAGATGTGTTTGCTAAGAGCTTTTGGAGCCTAAATAAATAATGAGTAGATTCTGTCAGGGTTGAGATGCCTTGAACTTTTCATGTCACTTCATAGTGCACTTTAGTCTAAACCTAATATTTCAATAACAGCAGTAACATCAATCTTCCTTTCTGACATTAAAGCCTTACAGATGAAAAGATTGTGAGGTGGTACTTGTGAAACTATTACAAGATAAAAAGATGTACTGGTAGCGCCTTCTATGTAGATCAATCAATATGGTTATGTAAAGGGAGAATTTGCACTGGGAATACATTGGGAAAACCATGTTTAATTACAAGATATATTAATGATTATTCATTAAAAGCTTGAAGATAGCACTTTTTAAATATAGGCAGCATAACTAAAAGAGTATGCCCCCAGTGTGATGCATATTGAATAACTCTTCATGAAGTGCTGAGAACACAGGATTCACAGAAATGAATAGTCTGCTTTGACTTTATGTAGTTCAGTGAAAGTGATCTGGGGTGGTCATTCTTTGTTCACGTTATAAAACTTACTTAAACAAACTATGTACAATTTGAATGAAAAATTCAAATATATGCATTCCTTTTAGGGTAAAAATTTCCATAACAAGGAGCTAAACTAGAGCTACAATTACTCAATAATAAGAACTATATGTAAAGATCACTACTTAGTTAGAAATTATGATTTACATTATAATTGATTTTAGTACAACTATGACTGTATGTCAGCATTAGAGAAGTATAAAAAAAAAAGTGAAATCAATGATTAAAGACTCACAGCTCCTTTGCTTGAATGACTGGGTGCTCCATGTGCCTTTAATAAACAGTGAAATACTTTGCAAGCAACACTGCAAAGGCTAAAGGTCACGTAGAACAGAGAAGATTCTGATTTTGTAGATCAAAGAGCAAATGAGAATGGTTAATGTTTGTCTTTATTGGTTTAATTCTATCAATTTCTATCATTTTTGTTTACAACAGCAAAAACATGCATATAATTAGAAAAAAAAACTTTATAATGGAAATCTCAAATAAGCAACCTAACTTTAAACCTAAATCAATTAGAGAAAGAACAAAACCCCCCCAAATTTAGCAGAAGGAAAGAAATCGTAAAGATCAGAACAGAAATAAATGAAAAAGAAATGAAGGAAACGATAGCAAAGATCAATAAATGGTACATACACCAGGCTGAGATGGTCACACTTGACCTATTTGGTGACATAAGAAGTTCAGGTAGAATTCAAGAAACCAGTATTGAAAGAAGCCCCAGGAAATGGTGATAGGCTAAGAAATCCTGTGTCCATTACAGAGTTTTACTCTTTGAGTATAAAAGGTGAACACAGCCTTTAAGAAGAGGTTCCACTCAGCTTTCTTACAAAGAAAATTTCTCAATTACCCGAGCAATTATCCCTGTACTATTCACTTATATTCTCTGTGAAAATAGTTCCTAATCATTGCCATAACTGTAATACACTAATTGCATTCAGTGTTTAACCAAAGGCACTGTTGCTAATTATTTTTACAACAGTTTTACTGAGTCAATACCGATCAGTGTCATCTCTCATATTTGCCCTGTGTTTCCTGCCAGCTGCTAGCAGGGGAAGTAATTACCTGGGAGCAGAGCCACAGGGATCTTCAGAGAACTGCACCACCACCAGAATACATCTTAATGAGTAGCCTTTGAATCTGTACTTCCACCTCTTATTCCTACTTCCATAAAATGATGCATTCCTTAAGTAGGATCATCATATCAGGTCTCAAGATAGAATTACAAAGTATATTGAAAACTGTAAAGTAACCCTAAATAAGAAGTTTGGTATGCTCCAAAAATACAATGTATGCAAATTTTTCATCCAAAAAGACAAAAATCTTGTCTAGGATTGGAATAATTGGGCTGCAGTTATTGTAGCCCTGTGTCTCTCAACTCTAACTGATATATTGTCCTGCCCTTTCACTCATTTATCCTCATAAAATTCAACTGGAGTCTCCCCCACTTACAGATACTGCAACTACTGAGGAAAGCAAAGCCTACATCATCATATTAGAAATTAGAAATAAAACTAGGGAGGATATGTTTATTTTTACTGCGCTTGCCAGCTCTGACTTGATAACTTATGTCAAGATATAAAATTTCAAATTAGGTGAAGGTCCACCTCTAATCCACAAGCTAAATCTCTAGGCCATATGGGAAGGATTTTATTCATTTGTTTGTTTGTTTATTTGTCTGTTTATTAAGAGGTATTCAGTTTCCTTGTATGTGGATTTTATTTGGGGGGGGGTGGTTATTTTAGAAATAGCATGCACTTTCTGTTTAAGTATCCTAATAGAAAAATTAAAACAAAAGAATAAAAATGTGTTTGTTCTGGAATCTTGGATTTTTACTCCCTCACAAACAATAATATTTAATGATCTGTTAAAAAGGGATTTTTCTAAAGGGTTTTTATTATGCATACACAGCAGGGTTTGTTTTTAAAATGGCTTGCTTTTATTGCAATGAGAAACAGAGAAAAGAGACGTGATGGGCCAGAGAACTTAATAAAAGAATATGAGATTCAGAATTCCTGTTCAAAGGCAAGATACCAACTAGGGAATATAGGTTCAAATATGATTTTCATCTTTTTGAGTTCACTCTTTAAGCTAGTAAACATTTTATTTAACAGACTTTAGGAAAAGGGTTGTCCTTCCTTCTTTCACCTATGTAAAATAAAAACATATGATTATGTATGAAAAGCAAAAAATAAATGTATGAGCACAGGCACATTAAAGAGCCTGGACAGACTGGGCAGTAAAAATATCAAGTTGGATGGTGACAGAAAACTTACACTACAGAAACCAAGGAGATTATGCAATTCTAGCTAAATAAATAACTCCAAGAGTTGAAAGCAGCAGTGAGTTCTAGAGTGAAGGAATTGTACAAAAAACCCCAGTGAAAACAGAAAGACCAGAAGGCAAATTGACCTCTCTAAGCTCAGTCTGAGACCTATTGGAATGCCCAACATATATTTTTTTCTCAGCATTGTATCAATACTGCAACAATCAGATAGCTGTTATCTCTTATCTTTTCTTCACAGTTCTTTCCTTGAGACTGCTTTCCTCCCTCTATAAAACGTTAAGGCATCCTCAGTGAATCTGAATCCTTTAAGAGTTTTGAGAATGGGGAGTTGCTGTTCAATGGGTATAAAGTTTAGTTACATAAGATGACTAAGTTTTGGAGGTCTGCTGTACACACAATGATTATAGTGAACCATCTATACTGTACACTTAAACATTTGTAAGAGGTTGGATCTCATGCTATCTGTTCATACATTTTTTTAATTTTTATTTTGGCTCCCAGGCCTGTGGCTGTGTTATCCTGGGACCTCCCTCTGCTCTGGTCCTGGGAATTCCTTTTGCCCTTCTGTGATTTACATTCCCTATTTCTAGGATTTTTCATCTTCTTCTTTTTTTAAAAGAGGGGTTTTAGGGCTTCCCTGGTGGCGCAGTGGTTGAGAGTCCGCCTGCTGATGCAGGGGACACGGGATCGTGCCCCGGTCCGGTAAGATCCCACATGCCGCGGAGCGGCTGGGCCCGTGAGCCATGGCCGCTGAGCCTGCGCGTCCGGAGCCTGTGCTCCGCAATGGGAGAGGCCACAACAGTGAGAGGCCTGCGTACCGCAAAAAAAAAAAAAAAAAAAAAAAGAGGGGTTATAGGCCCTCCTACACTGTTGGCAGGAATGTAAATTGGCACAGCCACTATGGAGAACAGTATGGAGGTTCCTTAAAAAATGAAAAATAGAACTACCATATGATCCAGCAATCCCACTCCTGGACATATATCCAGACAAATTTCTAATTAGAAAAGATACATGCACCCCAATGTCCATAGTAGCACTATTCACAATAGCCAAGGCATGGACACAACCTAAATGTCCATTGATAGATGAATGGATAAAGAAGATGTGGTACATATATACAATGGAATATTAGTCCGCCATAAAAAAGAATGAAATAATGCCATTTGCAGCTACATGGATGGACCTAGAGATTATCATATTAAGCAAAGTAAGTCAGAAAAAGAAAGAAAAATACCATATGATATCACTCATATATGAAATCTAAAATGTGACACAAATGAACTTATCTACAAAACAGAAACAGACTATCAGACATAGAGAAGAGACCTGTGGTTGCCAAGGTAGGGGGAGGGGGAGGAGGAGGAGGGATGGGAGTTTGGGATTAGCAGATGCCAATGATTATATATAGGATGGATGAATGACAAGGTCCTATTGTATAGTACAGGGAATTATATTGAATATCCTGTGATAAACCATAATGGAAAAGAAAAAAAAGAAGTTTTAGGAAGTCAGATGACCACCGTAATGAGCCTTCCCAATTCTCTAATTCTCTGGGTGTACTTGTGGCAATGAAAAAAACTGCTGGAGCATTTTTCTTTATCTTATATATTTACCCCCTATTAGTCATAGTAATTTTTTAAATAAATCTTTATTGGAGTCTAATTGCTTCACAACACTGTGTTAGTTTCTGTTGCACAACAAAGAGAATCAGCCATATGCATACACATGTCCCCATATCCCCTCCCTCTTGAGCCTCCCTCCCATCCTCCCTATCCCACCCCTCTAAGTCATCACAAAGCACCGAGCTGATCTCCCTGTGCTATGCGGCTGCTTCCCACTAGCTATCTATTTTACATTTGGTAGTGTATATATGTCAATGCTACTCTCACTTTGCCCCAGCTTCTCCCTCCCGCCCCACGTCCTCAAGGCCATTCTCTAAGTCTACCTCTTTATTCCTGCCCTGCAACTAGGTTCATCAGTACCATTTTTTTTTAGATTCCATACATATGCGTTAGCATATGGTATTTGTTTTTCTCTTTCTGACTTACTTCACTCTGTATGACAGACTCTAGGTCCATCCACCTCATTACAAATAACTCAATTTCATTTTTTCTTATGGCTGAGTAATATTCCATTGTATATATTGCCACAACTTCTTTATCCATTCATCTGTTGATGGACATTTAGGTAGATTCCATGTCCTGGCTATTGTAAATAGTGCTGAAATGAACATTGTGGTACATGGCTCTTTTTGAATTATGGTTTTCTCAGGGTATATGCCCAGTAGTGGGATTGCTGGGTCATATGGAAGTTCTATTTTTAGTTTTTTAAGGAACCTCCATACTGTTTTCCATAGTGGTTGTATCAATTTACATTCCCACCAACAGTGCAGGAAGGTTCCCCTTTCACCACACCCTTTCCAGCATTTATTGTTTCTAGATTTTTTGATGATGGTCATTCTGACTGGTGTGAGGTGATACCTCATTGTAGTTTTGATTTGCATTTCTCTAATAATTAGTGATGTTGAGCAACTTTTCATGTGCCTCTTGGCCATCTGTATGTCTTCCTTGGTGAAATGACTATTTAGGCTTTCCGCCCATAACTGGATTGTTTGTTTTTTTGATATTGAGCTCTATGAGCTGTTTGTATATTTTGGAGATTAAACCTTTGTTTGTTGTTTCATTTGCAAATATTTTCTCCCATTCTGAGGGTTGTCTTTTTGTATTGTTTATGGTTTCCTTAGCTGTGCAAAAGCTTTTAATTAACTCCCATTTGTTTATTTTTGTTTTTATTTCCGTTACTCTAGGAGGTGGGTCAAAAAAGATCCTGCTGTGGTTTAAGGTCAAAGAGTGTTTTTCCTATGTTTTCCTCTAAGAGTTGTATAGTGTCTGGTCTTACATTTAAGTCTTTAATCCATCTGGAATTTATTTTTGTGTATGGTGTTATGTAGTGTTCTAATTTCATTCTTTTACATGTAGCTGTCCAGTTTTCCCAGCACCACTTATTGAAGAGGCTGTCTTTTCTCCAGGGAGGCAAGTAATTTTGTTTTGAAAACAAGAAGATGATATGGAAAATGTTTTTATAAAATAATCAAGAAAAAAGTCTCATCAAATGAGGACATATATGTAAGTGATTAGGAAATTTTAAAGCAGTTCGCTATAAAAACAAGTGCTTCTCTGCTGGTGGGAATGTGAATTGGTACAGCCACTATGGAGAACAGTATGGAGGTTCCTTAAAAAACTACAAGTAGAACTACCATAGGACCCAGCAATCCCACTACTGGGCATATACCCTGAGAAAACCATAATTCAAAAAGAGTCATGTACCAAAATTGCAGCTCTATATACAATAGCCTGGAGATGGAAACAACCTAAGTGTCTATCATCAGATGAATGGATAAAGAAGATGTGGCACATATATACAATGGAATATTACTCAGCCATAAAAGGAAATGAAATTGAGCTATTTGTAATGAGGTGGATGGACCTAGAGTCTGTCATACAGAGTGAAGTAAGTCAGAAAGAGAAAGACAAATACCGTGTGCTAACACGTATATGTGGAATTTAAGAAAAAAAAATGTCATGAAGAATCTGGGGTAAGACAGGAATAAAGACACAGACCTACTAGAGAATGGACTTGAGGATATGGGGAGGGGGAAGGGTAAGCTGTGACAAAGCGAGAGAGAGGCATGGACATATATACACTTCCAAACGTAAAATAGATAGCTAGTGGGAAGCAGCCGCATAGCACAGGGAGATCAGCTCGGTGTTTGTGACCACCTAGAAGGGTGGGATGGTGGGGTGGGAGGGAGGGAGACGCAAGAGGGAAGAGATATGGGAACATATGTATATGTATAACTGATTCACTTTGTTATAAAGCAGAAATTAACACACCATTGTAAAGCAATTATACTCCAATAAAGATGTAAAAAAAAAACCAAGTGCTTCTTTTATTACTGTTATTTCATTATTATTATCTGCCTCAAAGAGCATCTATCCACTGTTTGTTTTGGTAATCACATAGGAAAAAATTTTTCCTAAAAGCCATTGGGTTTCAATTAAATCTGATAAACAAATGCTGGAAGGAGGGCATACATTCAATTAGGGGATAAAATAAATTTGTTATAGGAATATGGAGATGGGGCTCAACCCATCTCTGATAGGAAGACAGGAAGGAGGGGGAAAACTTTTCCTCTTTTAAGATGTGCCCGGAGGCTGGGATCTGCAGCTGGGCATTAAGCAGTTCAGTTTCTAGGAGAGTTTCCATTTCCAGTTAAAGGAGAAAAGTAGGGAAGCTTGCTCTCTGGAGGTGGGTAGAGAGTCAGTGTCACCATCAATGGAACTAACAGCAGGACTAGGCAAGTGGCAAGTTGGGACTGTAGCAGAGACACAGCTCACCAGTCATCTAGTGGCAGAAATGCATTTATTATGATTTTGCCTAATGTTTGTAAATAATAATATTATATTTGACCAGGAGATCTCTCCTTTCACTAGATTTATCCTTAACATATCTTTAAAATACCATTATAATAAGGAAAATAATATTAGGCTCATTGTAATTTTTTTTGGATTACTAACATCTTACTTCTTAATTTTTATTTTGTTCTCATTTTTCCTTTTCATCTATATTTCTTTTTTCTTTTTTTATTGACTGAAAATTTTAATTTATACTTTTATTCTGTTTCATATTTTTCCACAACTAATTTGAGATCTATAAACTTTGTTTTTATTCTTTTAGTAGGTATGAAAACTTACTATGGAATTTAATATTTTTAGACCTCAAGCCTAGGTTAATCAAAAGGTTAATCAATATTTTGGCCATCCTCTTGAAAAAAAAATACAAGAAACTAGGTACTTGAACTCTGACCACCACCCTCTTTAGTTATATGCTATTTGTTGGCCAGTATTGACTTCTGTTTTATTTTAAATTTTTTGTAGTTGCATAATTTAGACACTATCATTATTATTATATTTGGAAAATATATCATTTTTTGTGTAGGTATATTAATTTCTGTTTTTGAGTTTTTCTGCTAGAGTGACTGTCATTTGAATATTTATTTTATAGAATGTTTCTGAGGATCTGTTGATGGTGAATTTTCTGCTTTTGCTTATCTATTTTTTAATTTTTTTGCGGTACTTGATGTTTGCTTCCATATAGGCCTTAGCTACATTTGACTTGGGGGTACTATTCAAATTCTCTTCTTCATCTTCTACTGCTCCTTCTCATCCTTCTTTTTCTGACCCTTGGGGATCTCCCTGGAAGCTCAAGACTCTTTAAATATAATTTATGGTAGTTTATCAATGATCTGCTTGTAGATAGATTATTCTTTAGACCATATAGTCATTTTTGCTGCTGTAAAAAAGGAGTCCTCTAACTTACAGATAAGAAAACTAGAAATTGGAAAGAGTATGCAATTTTTCTCAAGCAACATAGGTAAAAAGTGGCAGAGGTAGCATTATAACTTATAATTTCTAGTTCTTATGCCAATAATTCTTCCATTTTTTACAATATTACAACTGACTCTCAGGGATGAAGTCCATCATTACTGACTCCTTTGAATTCAAAGGAACATATAGGGCTTCCCTGGTGGCACAGTAGTTGAGAGTCCCCCTGCCGATACAGGGGATGCAGGTTCGTGCCCCGGTCTGGGAAGATCCCACATGCTGCGGAGCGGCTGGGCCCGTGAGCCATGGCCGCTGGGCCTGTGCGTCCAGAGCCTGTGCTCGGCAATGGGAGAGGCCACAACAGTGAGAGGCCCGCGTACCGCAAAACAAAAGAAAACAAAGTGACATATAATATGAACTACCCAATTCATCATCTCTTACTTTATACTCATTTATATGGTTCATTTATTTTAATGTATATCAGTTTTGTCTCCATATGTAGACTGAAAAATCCCTGATGTCAGGCAACATATCTGTCCTCATACCTTTATCCCTTTATCCTTTGAATATCTAAGTGAATATCTAAATTCTAAGCACCAACACTTGTTCACTGATTGTTTATGAATTAATATAATCCATGTAACATTTTAGCTCCTACTTTCTTTACTTTGTCTCTCCTTCTCTCTTTCTGTTTTAGTCAGTATTTCAAGTATACAAAAATGCAATGTTCTTCATATCAAAGGTCTTGTCAATTCTGCTTAAAAGGGAAATCATGCATATTAATGACCTGTACACATAGTAACATGAGCAATGCTATATAGCTTAGTATTTTACCTGTCTAAAACTGAATCTATAGCAAAGTATTTATCAAATAAAATAATAAAACAATATAACCCAGAAAGAAAATTAAGTTTTATTTTAATAATTTTTAATTAAAAATATAGATAAGTGGTAATTCAATTTTGAATAAAATGTATGTGAAGTCATAGAATTCTTCATTTACTTAAATTTTAATAACACTCTTTTAAATAGTTTATAATTTTTATATGGAAACAATTAATTTTAATTGAATACTAAGGACAATTAAATTTTACATTTCTATATTCTGATTATGATATTTAATTAGGAGATCAATAAATTAAACTTTAATTCAGAAGTTACTTCTCCTTAGAGAAGTAACAGAAAATGATGCATGGAACTGATGATAAATTTTAGCTAAGATCTGTTTTAGGATCTTGTTACATTCTCAAGTTGCAATGCTTCATTAACTTTATATAGAGATTTCATGACTCCAGAATTATATAATACAAAAGGGGGTTTTGAAAAGGAGTGGACCAATATTAAGTTGTCTAGTTCTCCTGAAAGGAAAGAACCCACAAATGGGAAAAGAGCGGGGTTTCTGCCTAAACTGATATGTCATTCTGAGAATACGAAACCAGAAACAGGGTCCCTGTTCAGGGTCATGTCTTATTAGCAGCTTAAAAAAGTCCTCAAAGCCTGATAATATGGGAAAGTACAGACAGAGGCAACTGTTAACGTTCACTGCAGCCAAAAGCACTTTCAATTTTTATCTAGATATACTCTGAATGAAAGAAAATGCACAGAACCGGAAATCAGTATTTTTGAAAACTGTCTCTGCTATTAAATGTTTATGAATGGCTATCCTAGAGTTTTTGACAAAATAGAGAATTCATTACGCTATAAACATTATCAGTTTTGCAATTTCACAATTTAGTTTTCTTATTCTTCTTAGCTAAAGTGGCTTTTAAATTCATAGATATCAGGTCCAATCACCCAAAGCATCATTTCCCCAAGAATCTCTAAGACTTCTGGATTAAAATGAAGCAATCTCTTGGAACAACAGGCCACAAGGATTATGATTCTTGACCCAAAATTAAAGGAGACTGACTGGGAAAGCATAAGGATTGTTAAATTTATCTACAGGAAAATTTCACTGGCTAAAAGAGGAATACTTGTGGAAGCAACAATGAAGCATTTGCACTGACATGGAAATGTGTAAGAGACATTCAAACTGGTTTCAAAAGATAAGAAATATGGAGTGCCACAATGTCTGTATTTAGTAATTGTTGCTAAGTCAAGGGCCTTCTCAATATTCCTTCCTCAATCCCATCTTCCACTCTTCCTGGGTCAGTGTAGCTTCATGAAACAAGAGTTAGAGATACACAACATAAAGTGAGATTCTGAGCTAAATAATGATTACAGAATCCTTCTCTGCTTCATAAAACCAGAGCCCCATGGCCACTTATTTTAATAACATTGGGATTGTGTTTTCCTAAGTGTACCTGGAGAAGCAATTTCATTCTCTTCTATTCACAAGGCTGTGGTTTAATGTTTCATATTGTAGGACATGGACCCATGTTTTCTTGGCTCATCCTCTATCAATCATCCTTTCATACACCTGATACAAATTATTTTCAGTCACTACAAAAAGTGTTACAAAGGAACCAAATTTAAAATCTCCTTGATGAATAATGCTATAATATAATGAATTTCAATTTTATTTCTGATTTTGTGCCCAATCCACAATTTTGGCAATTAATTTTATAGACAAAATTTTTAAAATGTTGCATGTTAAATTTTGATCATTTTAAGCAAAAAGAAGACAGTATGAAGCAAAGAACCAACTAACAAATATTAATTTTCAGTTGCTTTATGTTGTGGGTTGAATTGTGTACCCAGAAAGATATGTTCAAGTTCTAATACCCTGTACCTTGAATGTGGCCTTATTTAGAAATAGGGTCTTTGTCAATGTAATCAAGTTAAGATGTGGTCATATTAGATTAGGATGAGTTCTAATCCAATGACCAGTGTCCTTATATGATGGGGGAAATTTGGGAACAGAGACACAGAGGGAAGAATGACATATAAAGATGGAGGCAGAAACTGGAGTTATAACAGCTACAACTCAAGGAATGCCAAAGGTTGAAAGCCACCACCAGAAGCTAAAAAGAGGCAAGGGAAGATTCTACCCAGAGTCTCAGAGGGAGCATGGCTTCTTGATTTCAGATTTCCAGAGTCCAGAACTGTGAAAGAATAAATTTCTGTTAAGTTACCCAGCTGTGGTGATTTGTTCTGGCAGCCCTAGGAAACATATCATTTTATTATTAAATATTTGTCATGGTGGTCACTATTAGAAATAATTTTTGGTCACTACATCTGCATATAAATAAAATTTATAATCACTGTTCCAAAGAGTGACTTATATCTGTGAGAATAGTTGGGATAATTTAAACATTTTACCAAAGGCAAATTATCTATAAGATTCAGACCACAACAATGTATAATTTATGAATATAAAAGTGTTAAGTCCTTTATTTTCTGTAAGTGAAAACCATTATTTGAGTGCTTATGTAACCAAAATTCATCAGGACAAAGTGATATGAGAGGTACAAAAAATTGTAAGAACTGGTTTCCATACTCATTTTGAAGGAAGTCACAATTTTTTTACATATATGGATTAAAGCAGCACATCAAAATGTAACCATGAATTATTCCACTGACTTTACTGCCCATTTTTTGATGTTGGGCCTTCAACCTTACTTTTGGATTGAAGGTGATTTAAGAAGTTTATTACTTTAGGTTGAAGGGTTTATTTTCTTTTGACCACATTATCATTCTGAGCCTAGCTCATGAGGGTCCTGGCTCCTACTTATTGTATTTTGGAAGACGTAAGATGGATTTTAGACCTAAAGATCAATAACCAGTTGTACACCCACACACATATACATATAACTGAATAAACAGAACAAATCCATCACCTTGGTATGAGCTAGCAATGTATATCATCATCACTGCTTAATACTTGACTTAGAAGGGTACAAATGGGGAAATATCATCGGCAAAAATCCATGATTATCCTTGGAATGCTACTAATACTAAATAAAGAACTCTGTAAAGCAGTTTTCAATTTACTGTCTCCCAGCTCCAAATTCACCCTTCAGTACCTTCTCGGCTTCAATGGACTGGGCTCCTTAAGTATTTCAAGCATTTCTCCTTTACAGTGAGCATGATGTTAAGTACTGACAGCAGAGGGCGGTGGTGGAACACTGCAGGAGGAATGAGGTGGCTCTTGTTCTGCTGTGCTGTGTTTTGCTTTTTCTTTGCTTCTGTTGCATGGTCCATCGTGTGTGTGTGTGTGTGTGTGTGTGTGTGTGTGTGTGTGTGTGTGTG